>NC_056002.1:132890176-132967676 GCF_018446385.1 Zingiber officinale | reverse complement strand
TATGTCAAGCATTGAAGAGGGGTAATTTAAAGGGAGGGGGTGTTTTGACAATTGTCAATGGTTGAAGAATGACGAATTTAAATGGAGGGAGTGTTTTGACAGGTGTCAATGGTTGGAGGGAGGGATGATTTAAAGGGAGAGAAGATTATGATATGTGTTAATAGTTGGATACGGGTAATTTAAGTGTCAAATTAGGAATGTAATTTAAAGGAAGGAGTAATTTAAAAATTATATAAAATAAAAAAAATTAAAAAATTTGATAAAAAAATAATAAACAAAATTGATTAAAGAAATAAAATTAAATAAATATTTAAAAATTAAAAAAATAATAAATAAAATTAATTAAAAATAAAACTAAATAAAAATTTAAAAAAATTAAAAAAATATAAGTATTAATGAAAAAATAATAAACAAAATTAATTAAAAAATAAAACTAAATAAAATTAAATAAAATTAAATAAAATTAAAAATATATATAAATATTAATGAAAAATAATAAATAAAATTGATTAAAAATTTAAACTAAATAAAAATTTTAAAATATATAAACTAAATAAAAAATTTAAAATATATAAGTATGAATGAAAAAAATTAAAAATAAAATTAATTTTAAAAATGAAATTAAAAAAAAATTTAAAATATATAACTATGAATAAAAAAATTTTAAAATAAAATTAATTAAAAATTTAAAAAAAAATCAGAAAAAAAAATTAACTCTCATCATACTTATTTAGTTCCGAAAAAAAAAAATTAAAAAAAAATCAGAAAAAAAAAAAACAAAACAAAGGTTACATGCGTCTTTTTGGCGGGGGAGAGAGGGGGAAGTGGAGGGGTGCGCGTTGACCGGGGGGGAAAAAGCAATTTGCATAAATTTAATTTGAGTTTGAATCATGGAAAAAATATTTTAAAAATCGAATTTTATTTCCAAAATTAAGACACTTGAATTATAAGAATTCCTTCGTTTCTTGTCTACTTCCAAAATTAATGAAAGACAGATTTGAATACCAAATAACATAGATATTTTAGAACTTTTCTAATTATATTTGATTTATTTTTCTAATAAAAATAATAAAATAGATGAAAAAAATAGAAAAATAGAAAAAAAAAATTTTTTAACTTTTTTGAATTACTCGATATGTTGTGCTTGACCCGGGTTCATGTCATGCTAACACGGCCTAGATTTGTGAGTTGACTCGCTTGACAGCTCATTGAACAGACCCGAGTCAACTTAGTCTGACCCAAGTCAAGTTTGACTGAGTCAATTGGGTCAAAAGCTGTTTGAACTGCGAGAACAAGTTATTTAATATTTTTTTTTAAAAAAAATACCCAAAAAGCTATGCCAGCGCCGGCAGATCGCCACGTCATTCTCGTCGCCTCAAAGTGCTGGAATGTTCTCTGGTCTCTTTTTCCTCCCGTTACGGCTGCCAAAATCACCGTCCCCGGCTCATTCCCTTCCCCTGAAACCCTAGCGAAAGAGGACGACCGATCTCGCCGCCCCCCTTCCTTCTCCGGCCATGAACGCCTTCCGGTTCTTAGGCGACATGTCGCACCTCTTCAGCGTCCTCCTTCTGCTCCTCAAGATCTACGCCACCAAGTCCTGCTCAGGTTCTTCCCCTTTCCCTTTCATCCGATTTGCCCTAGTTACTTTTTGGCCCGTCGGAGAAACGCGCATGATGGGCGATTTTCGTGGCGGCAGGGATCTCGCTCAAGACGCAGGAGCTGTTCGTGCTGGTGTTCCTCACCCGCTACCTTGATCTCTTCATCTACGTTGTCTCGGTGTATAATACCATCATGAAGCTTGTGTTCGTCGCCAGTTCGATCGCCATTGTCTGGTGCATGAGGTACCACCCTGCGGTAAGGCGGACCTACGACAAGAGTCAGGACATGTTTCGGCATTACGTCCTTGTCGGTGCCTGCTTTCTCCTCGCGCTCGTCTTCCATGACGAGTTCACCATTCGCGAGGTGATTCTTTTTTGTTGATCGTTGATTAAGTTTTATTGTCCTAATATCCCGTTGCCATCTGAGTTGCAAGTGATGTGGGTAAAATGAATCACTGATTTCAGGAACCGTTGGATATTTTTCACGTGTACACTATATCCGATTCACAGTGTAAATAGGGTCAAATGTTTGTGCATTGGATTCGATCAATCAGAGCTTGAACATGTCCCAGGCGGTTAAAACCGTGGCTGAGACATGGTAGGCTCTCCAAATTATGCTTCACCACATGGTGACTATCTGTCAGTGTGCACTGGTCTGAAGGCCTACAAAAGCGGGTCATGGCTGTCAAAAGGGTATTTTGTAGTTTGTCTATGAAGTAGCTAACTTTTCTCCACCTCAGATAACTCCAACCCCACTTTACCTCATTAGATTTCAACTTACACAGATTAGTAAATTCCCACTGCCACATCCAAGAACCTAGCCAAACCCAACTACGCCAGACTGCCTGTAGTTTGGATGAATTGAACTCACTTTGATCCAACAATTTGCTTTCATCAAACTGGGCTTAGCTCGGCGAACATAACCCCAGTTAAACCTCAGCTTGTTGGCATTCTCTCCATTACATCTCCTTTGGCTACATTTCCAATCGAGTCCAAGGTAGATTCCCAAAGCTAGTGGACTTCTGAAATCGTATATTTTTCCCATAACATGCAGAAAAGGGGTTTAGACTTTAGCTAATGGACCTTATGCAACACTAAGGATTTGCAAGAGATTAAAAGAGAAAACAATCAGAGAGACCCAATTCACACACACATATGCACATGCATTCTTGATCTTGATAATCTCTTTCAGCAGCCTAAGCATACTAACTTTAAATTGGCTCATTTTGATTGTTCTAGACATAGTGTTCACTGCACTTATCATACTTGGCAAAAATGCCTAAGATCTTGAATTGTGGTATCTTGAACAATAGGATACAAATTCCCCTTGTATTAATTGAGCTATAATTTAGGCAGTCAAGGACTACAACATCAAGAGATGGTGACTATCTTTATCATGAAAATTGTTTTACTTGTATAATTATTGATCCTTTTACTCTCATGTAGATTGTACTTGAGTGCAATTGGTAAGGATTGATATCCTATCTAGGCACAATGAGAGGTTCACAAGATTGGATCTTAAGATGAGAGTGTTGGATCGTAAGATTCTATATCTTGTCATCATCAAGCTATCTTTAACCCAACTACCCAACTATTTGTGGTCAGTGACATGAAGCTTATATCACTTGTAATTGTTGGCCGTATATATATGAAAAAGTTTTCATGCCCACCTCCCTGTGCACAACTCCGTGCATGACAGGGAGGGCCAACCCATGCAGGGCGCCTGAAAGTGATTCAGGCGCCCTGAAGTGTTGAGAGTCATGCATGAATCACACATGGGGAGGTGAGCACGATATCACCTCCCTAACTTTGAATATCTAATTTTATCATGGACATTGCAAACTTTGCATTACTTTAACATGACAATTCATAATCGATATTCTTTAGTATACAAATAATGCAATATAGCTTTGATAAGTAGTATCTTCTATAAGATGTATGACATTGACAAAACATTAAAAAGAATTTTTCTATTTGAAAGTTAAAAATCTCATATAATAGATCAAAAGTTTTCTTAGATGATTTGGTTGGATATTTAGTGCCCTTCTGACATTTCTCTTCTCTCAAAATCAAAGCAGGTTATTTGAACCTTATTCTCAGGAACATCTGCAATCTCAATTTTTATATCAAGTTTAACTTTGAAAAGATTTATTAGTCTTGTCTCTCTTCAAGTATTCTCATTCCCTCAAGCAGCTATTAAAACTTTTCTCAGTTCCTCTATGGCACATTCACTGGTGGATTGATATTGGACTTCATGGTCTCCTCAATATCAACTCCACAAGAGGAGCCCTAATCTATCAGTTTTTTTTTTTTTTTTTTCATTCTGCAACCCATCACAATCTATTTCTCCACATTCAAAATCATCAAAGTCCTGTGGTATATTCAGTTTTAGAAGGAGATTAAAAAATTTTATATGCATTGATCAAAGTTATCATTCTTGGATTAGCATTGCCATGTTTATCATTCTTATTTAACTTCGATAACTTTATTTTGTCTATAGATTGATCAAAGTTGTATTCGTGTTCATTACTTTGTTACTCCATATATATCACACTCAAATTGCATCTACTTTCTACTAGGACTGACACATATGGCTAAGATGCATGCTCATAAGTTTTGAGATTTCCAACATCCTGACAGAACGTGCCACAATATTCAACCTTTTTAATCAAGACTCGGCACTAGCATTGGTAGCTTTACTCGACAGCTATATTACTCATGCAATTCCTTTGAGTCACATATAGTGTGCTGGGTGCGTTTATGTACATTCCTTGCAAATAGTAGTCCGTGAACATGTAGATCATAGAATTGCAGCCATATAGATTTTTTTTTTTTCTTTTACCTTTCCTTTTTTTCTGATACATATTGCACTTGTACCTATTTAATCTACTCGCTGTCTTGTAGGTGTGTTGGTCGTTTTCTTTATTTTTGGAAGCAGTTGCAATACTTCCACAATTGGTTTTGCTGCAAAGAAGTGGAAATGTTGACAATTTGACTAGCCAATATGTCTTTTTCCTAGGGTATTATTTCCTATACATGCCTTATCTTACACTAGTAAGCTTTTCACTTATCAAATTTCTTCTCTGTTAAAAAAGGTTATTTGTTTCTCTCTGAAGTTTCAATTCATTTCCAACTTGCTTCTATGTTTCCACTTGGATTTTTAGTCTCCCTTAATATATTTTTCTCAGGGCTTACCGAGCATTTTATATTCTCAACTGGATATATCGTTATGTGACGGAACATCACATTTCCTGGATAGGTAAGCCCTTACCATGAATGCTTGCCATTTCAACTGATTTCTAGATTTCTTCCCCTGACCACCCCGTTACTTTTTTTCCAGCTTGGATTTGTGGTCTTGTCCAGACAGTTCTTTATGCCGATTTCTTTTACTATTACTTCATAAGGTAAGATGTTGAATCTTCTACTTCCCAAGGAAATTTCATTTCACTCCCTAAGCTTTACTTGTATTTTAAAAATGCTCGTGAAGTGTTTAATATCGTCAAAATTCCCCATAGAGTTTGAAATGCGTTATAATTTTACCCCTCAACTATTAACACCATGAAGTAACTGGCACATATTCTGAGTCACTTAACAGTATTAGTGATCGGAGGATTGGAGGGTAAAATGACAACAAAAAGAAAAAATCAACGCTATGGGGAAATTTGATGATCTTAAAACTCTGAAGGGTAGTTTGAAAAAGTGTGTAAACCTTGAGGGGTGAAATGAAACCATATCTCCCATTCAACACATCTCACATTGTATGAGATTTACAGCTGGAAGAACAACGCAAAGCTTCAACTTCCCGCTTGAGTTCTGCTTGTTGGTGTTCCATTCTAATATTGGATACCTAAGTTGTGACTTGAAGACCGAAAATCTATCATATAAGATGGCAAAAAAATTAGAACATGTTCTACTATCAAATTATTTCAACTATGGCACTAGATATTTAAATTCTATAGTGAGATACGTAGTGCAGACTTCTAAAACTAACAGGTGAGTACTGGTTCAATAATATTCTTGTATTTTGTTATGACTTAAGAAATCAAAGTTTTGGAATGTAGTCGGGAATGGTTTTTTTTTTTTTTTTTTTTTTTTGCATGTATCAGGAGAATCTCGATGATATATTGAATTTATCTGACAAATTAGTTCACGAGTAATTAATGTGCATTTACTTCTGTGAGCACCTACATTTTTTTATTTTTTTTAATTTAAATATTATAACTTAATTTCTAAAAATTGGCTTAATCACTGATTTAAATAATGATAATAATAATAAAAAAATTGCATGTATTTTAATTGGACCGTCAGGATCAATTCCAATATGTTGGATGACACGCGTGGGCGACTATGATCATTGGAGATGGGAGAGGCGTCTATACGCGTCGGTGGTATATAATTGTTTAGACATACACTATAATATGAAATTTATGACAAAATATTATTTGAAGGAGGACCTCCTTATAAGTAGGGCATGACAAGTTTGACTATGAAAACTGTGACTAGTTGATTAATTGTAATGTCTCTCAATCAGCAACTAGGCTACGTTAGCATGGATGGGTCTGAATTCGACCAATAATGTAGGGCATGAACGGTCCAATTATTGTGAAATACTCATGCACCCTTTTAGAGTCCGTCTCGGGATAAATAAGGATGAATTCGTAGATGATTGTTACGTGGTCAAAAGTTACGAGTTTTTTCCTTGGAAGATATGTGCACGTCATGATTTCGACTCTCTTTGGAGGGGTCACAAGACGAGGAGGCAAAGAATAGCACGTCATGATTTGGACTCCCTGTGGAGACGAGAATGATTTTGAAGTTAATTAGCATTTCTATTATTTCACTGTGTATTTATGCATTTAGATTTAATATTAAAAAAAATCAGATAACCAGCACTATTTTCATGTTTTATTATATTAAAATTTGATTGATTTATTTGTTTAAATTTAATTAACGCTATTTTAATTTGATTAAAATTGTTTAACCTTATAGTTGTTTTAAGGTAGTGCAATTTGATTAAGGTTTTTGATATACCAATATCGGAAGAATATTTTAGTATTTTTAGAATAAAAAATAAATCCTTTTAATTTTTAATATAATTTTTTATGATTAAAAAAATAGAGTGTTGCCTCTTGCATCGCATTGGGAAGAAGTCCGTGCAAGTACAATGGAATTTAAAAATTACTTATTTTATTTTGTAGATTGTGATGGGGAAGCCTATAAATAAATGGTAATGAAACTCTATTCTACACTTATACTATCTCAATCTCTATTATCCACTGTATAATCACATATAAATATTTTTATATATATTTTAGTCATTTTGAAATAAAATATTTTTATATATATTTTTATAAAATATTTTTTATATATATTTTACAGTTGAAGCTTTGTGCTGTTCTTTAGATTGTTTAGAACAATTTAGTTGAATTTATACTATTTTACATTAAAAACAATAAGCTTAATTTTATACTTCTAAATAAAGGGTCTTATACAGAAATATTTACTTTTTTTAAAAAAATGTTTTTTATTTTTAGGTTGATTTTCTATTATTATAATTTCGTCCATTCAGTTTAACTGAATAAGAAATTGTAAAATTAAATTTAAACCGAATTAATCAATTTTTTTAAAATGAATTTCTAAATAAACCAACCGATTTTTTAAATTCGGTCGATTTGATTGGTTTGTTCCATTTAATTGAACTTTTGCTCATCCCTATCCGTCACTTTGCTGCGTGCTGCCACCTTGCTAATTAATCTCATGCGCCATTGCCCCGGCTGCTCCACCACCGCCGAATGGATTACCTTTAGCAGCGAATATGACTTCGGTTGTATGATAAAGGCGTTGTCTTTAGATCAATGATTACCAAAAACTCTGGATGAATTTTTTTTACTGCAAGTCGCCTACTTGTTCGGTAATTTTATCGATGCCTTTGTATGGTAAAGGCATTGTCTTTAGATCAACTATTATCAAAAACTCTGGATGAATTTTTTTTACTGCAAGTCGCCTACTTGTTCGGTAATTTTATCGATGCCAAGAATTTGATGTACCACTATGATAGATTGTTCAGTAAATTAGAGAATGTTGACAGGATGATGGCGATAACTCGTGAAGTTGGCGGTGCACACAAGGCTGGATCTTATAGCTTATTGATCGCGCAAGTCTTTCTAAGCTTTTCTTCCCTAGCAAAGCTGACATGGCAAGATATGGGAATGCTATTTTGGGTTTTAGTGAGTGTCAATATAGGGGCATGAGATTTTTGTCCTCCACATAGCATTAATTGTGGATCATTGTCAATATAGGGGCATGAGAGTTTTGTCTTTCACAAAGGATTAATGTTGGATATAGGGGATGACAATCCGAGATAATTCAAAAATGTTATTTATTTTATCTCTATCCATCTAGGCCTTTTTACCACAAAATATGTTTTTTTAGAATTTTATTATTGTTCTAGGCCTATTTTTGTTCTTTTAGAATTTTTTTTTAAAAATTTCATATTAAGTGAATAAAAAAAAAATGCATGGACAATTATCCTACAAAAAGATGCAAAAGAATTTGCCATTGACAATTATCCTAAGGTATGTTTAAAATTTCATACAATGTTTTGCTTACTTTGAAAGATGGAAAGAGGGAGGGAAGAAATTGATGGTGCTGTGGGAAAAAAAATCATAGGAAAAAGTGAGAGAAAGGAAAGAGAAAAAGATAAGAATGTAAGGGAAAGGAACACAAGAAAAAGGAAGGTGGGAAACAAAATATATTGGACTCGTGCAGAAGAGCTGTTGCTATGATTTCTGTTATGCAATTGTAATCATATAGAGACCTACACTTAATCAATTTCCTCATCTGAGCTTTTAAGAAGTTTATATTTGAATAATGACCTTTATGCGACACTAAGGATTCACAAGAGATTATGAGAGAAAACAAATCTCACAAAGACCCAAGTCAAAAACATATATGCCCATGCATTCTTAATCTTAATGATCTCTTTCAGCAGCCTATGCATATTTTAATATAACTTGTTTTGATTGTTCTTGACATATAGTCTTGGTTCTACTTACCATACTTGGCAAAAAATACCTAGCTAAGATCTTGAATTGTTGTATCTTAAACTATTGGATACAAATTACCTTTATATTAATTGAGCTATTATTATAATAGGAGTCTTGGCACACCGATATCGTCTATCTCTAATGCAAGCTTTTTAAAAGATTTGTAAAATTAAAAAATCCTCAACAAAAAACTTTAATGAGTGTGAAGGTAAATTTGGGGTTTGATTTTTCAAACATATTTTTCTCCTTTTAGAGATGGAATCATTAATCATTGAAAAAATAATATTATATTTTTGACTTTTTAAATAAGTAAAATGTTTTAAATATATCATGAATGGTTAAAATTGTACTCCTTTCTTTTATAAATAAATATATTTGATAAGTTAAAAAAAATACAAATGACTAATTAAATTAAAATTCATAAGTTAATTAAATATTACATGAAAGTTATAAATTAAATTAAATTAAAATTTATAAGTTAATTAATTTATTAATAAAAAATTATAAATAAATTTAATTAAAGATTAGAATTAATTAAAATATTAAGTAAAAATTATATAGATATATTGAATCAAGAAATAATAAATAAAGATATGTAATTTGTAACTTAGGATCCATAAAAAAATTGTATGGAGGTTTTTTTATTATGGAGAGAATAATAGATTTTTTTACTTTTGATGTGATATATTAAAAACTAAAAAAAAAACTTACCGAGAGGTTTAACTATTGGAGGGATTAAGATTATGTACAATAGGTTATTCCCTAGGGCCCTATATTAGTGGGAGTTTCATACACTAGAACACGTCCCGCATTGTATGAGATTTGCAGCTGGAAGAACAGCGCAAAGCTTCAACTTCCAGCTTGTGTTCTGCTTGTTGCTGTTCCATTCTAATATTTGAAACCCAAGATGTGACTTGGAGACCCAAGAACTATCATTTAAGATGCCTAAAAAAATTGTAACATGGTCTTCCATCAAATTATTTCAACTATGGCACTAGATATTTAAATTCTACACTGAGATAGTACATAGACTTCTAAACCAACAGGTGAGTAGTGGTCCAATAATATTCTTGTGGCTTAATCTTAATCACAGTTTTCTTTGTTAATGTATTTTATTATGACTTAAAGAAGCCAAAGTTTTGGAATGTATTCAGGAATGGTTATTTTTGCATATATTAGGAGCTAGAATCTGATTGATTTATTGAATTGATCTGGCAAATTAGTTCATAAATGTTCAATGTCTATTTGTTGCACTATATATGAAACATAGATAGAATTGTTCAAAGATAGCTAGACATACACTATATATAACATGAAAATCATTTTGACATATTATTATTATTTGAAGGAGGACCTCCTTATAAATAGGGCATGGCAAGTTTGACTCTGAAAACTAGTTGACTAATTGTCATGTCTCAATCAGCAACTAGGCTAGGGAAGCATGTATGGGTCTTAGATTGACCAATAATCTAGGGCATTAACTGGTCAAACATTGGAGAATAAAGAGACAATTCCACATCATCCAATAAGTTAAACATTGCTGTGCATTTAATTGATGTTGGACCAAGAATGATGAAGCACACAGTCACAAGACAGGAGGCAAAAAAGAGGACAAAATTATAAAAAATTGGTGGGAAAAGCAATTAATCAAACAATACAATCTGCATTAAATCATATGGAATGGGTAGCAAGTAAAATAATTCTGCTGCTTGGTAGCCAATGATGTGATCATAAGTGGTAAGATGATACACTAATATAGGGAAGGTTTGATTGTCTCATTTGTTAGGAGATATTTGTACTTTCTGATTTTCGTGGTGGGTAATGGGAAAAGGCCGGGGCAGTCATTTCCCCGATTAGCCGGTTTAACGAGCTGGATAAATGGATTAATAAAAAAAATCATGTAATTGTGTTTTACAAGATAGGTAGCAAGATGTTAATGAAATCCTAAACCCTGAAGTAAAGGATTAATAGGATTTTGAAATTAATTAGCATTTCTATTATTTTACTATACTTGGTATTTAGATTTAATATCGAGTTAAAAAATATTAGATAAGCATCACTATTTTCATGTTTCATTATATTTAAATATGGTTTATTTAAAATTGTATAAATTTAATTAAAGTTATTTTAATTTGATTAAAATTGTTTAAACCTTAATAGTTGTTATAAGGCGGTGTAATTTGATTAAGGTCATTCATATGCCAATATTGAAAGAATATTATAGTATTTTTTTAGAATAAAGAATACACCCTTTTAATGTTTTACCTAAAAGATGCATCTCTTTTTCATTTTACTCTTCTTCTAAAACTAACGTGTTCTTCGCTTCTTTGCATGTAATAATGTTTTTTCTTTTCTCTTTCCTTTTAAATTAAATTAAAACTTTCTCTCTCCTTTGCAGGCATGTAACAACCACTAGATGATGATTTTTAAAAATCTGCACAGTAGTTTAATTACACTAGCAACAGCGGTGTTGGTCTAATTAAGTTGTGGCATTTTTTTTTTTAAAAAAAAATTATATTTCGACTCTAGAGCATTGCCAAAATTCACAAAAGTTGACATGTGAATCTAACTAGAATTATCTAGGTCCATTAATGAGTTTTGATGAATCTTAGAAAATTAGAATTTTGAAAAAATTGACATGCATATAATGGAAGAGAATAATGCAATGAAGATTTTTATGGTATTTATGTCTAGTTCTGATATCCCTGCGATAAATTATGTATATGTGTTAATTGTTTTAATCTCATAAATTTTGAAAACTTTTGACTTAAGTTGATATTTCTGAGGAGATATAGACTATGAGGCACTTCAGAAATATGTGACATTTGGAATGATTCTAATCCTAGCTTTCTAAGTTTATTAATAGATTTTGATCGAAATATTTTAATAGATCCGAAAAGACTTTAAATAGTATTTTGTTTTGACTTGAAACTAGGTTGTTATAAGTTTCATTCAGGTTTCATTCGGCAACAAATGCAGATATCTAATCACTCTTTGATAAAAAAAAATTATCTTGTTCTAATATCCAAGTTAAAAATTATGACTTTCGAAAGCAATACATACACATGGTGGCAAAAAGATGAATACGCTCTCCCTTAGCACCCCCGCCAATCCGTCCGAAGGACAATACGGAGGAGGTAAATCACGGGCGGCTACTAACCTTTAGAATAATGACTAGCACATAAGGGAGACATTTACTTCGGCCTTGTCGAGATTCGAACCTTAGACCTCATGGTGGCAACATCTCATGCGCTAACCACTAGACCGTCCCGAGGGAACAAGCAATACATATATACACATAACTTATTGTAGGAATATCAGAATCAGATATGGACACCATACATATCTTTATTGCACTACCCTCTTTCATTATATGTCAACTTTTCAAAAATTCAAATCTCTTAAGTTTATCAATGAGTTTCAATCAAAATCATTGACCTAGTGAATTCCAATTAAACTCATTCCAAGTGTTATAGATTTCCGAAATGCCCTAGAGTCTATACATACCTAGAAATGATATTAGTTTAAAATCATTAATAACTTGATCAAAAGGTTTTTAAAATTTTACGACTTTAAGACAATTAACACATACACATAATTTATCATAGGAATATCAGAATTAAACATAGGCCTCATAAAATATCCTCCCACTATTTTTTTTTTATTATATGTCAACTTTTTAAAAATTCAAATTCTCTTGGTCCATTAATAGTTTTTACCCATTGATGGATTAGAAAACTTCAACTTGATCCATTCCAACTTATGTGGATTTAATGTTTCGAAATCTAAATATGCCATTCTTTATTATTTTAAAAAAAATCATTATCACAACTTAATATATTGATATTATCGTGGTGTTAGAGCATCTACATCAGTTACCCTATCTAAAAATTTTACCCTAAATTTTAGATAAGATAACTAAAAATTCTCTGCATCAGTTACCCTATTCATTCCCTAAATTTAGATTTGATGAATAGTGATTCTCTAAATTTAGGGAATGAAACCTCTACCCTAAAAATAAAATAATATTTCTTTTTAATCTCTCTCCTTCCACTCAATCTCTCTCCTTCCACTCATCCCATAAATATAATAATAAAAAATAGAAGAAAGAGAATAAAATAATAAAAAAAATAAGGATCATGAAAATTTTAAGGTATTTGATGTAGTGTGTAGTGAAAAGTGATTATCTAAATTTAATAAAGTGGATCATTTACCTTAAATTTTAGATATATTAATAGAGAAACTGATGTGGATGTTCTTAGTTTTTAAAAAACCAACACTAAAGTAATTTTTGCATGTATACAAAAGAAAGAAAAAAAAAGATAAAAGTTTAATTTTTGAGAGGAAAGAGGGGAGAAAATTATTTCACGCAAAGGAGAGAGGAAAGAAAAAAAAAAAGTTAGCTTTGACGACGTAGGGGTAAAATAGAAAAGAGATGCATTTTTGGTATTTTCAAAACACGCGAAGTAGTATTCAACGGGTAGAAAAGTTAGAGGCATACAAAGGAGATATCAAAACTTTATTCAGTTCCCCTGTTCCTCTATGGCATATTTGCTACTTGGATTAATATTGAACTTCATAGTCTCCTCAATATAACTCCACAAAAGGAACCCTAATCTATATATCTATATCTATATATATATATTTTCATTCCGCAGTCCATCACAATCTATTTCGCCACATTCAAAACCTTCAATCAGCTGCAGAAGGAGATATTAAAAAAATATAATAAGCATTGATCAAAGTTTTAGGGACTTCATTGTTAATTTTCATTCTTGGATTAGCATTTAGCATTGCTATGTCTATCATTCTTATTTAATTTCATTGCTAATTTTATTTAGTCTATAGATTGATCAAAGTCGTACTCGTGTTCATTACTTTGTTACTCCATATATATCACACTCAAATTGCATCTACTTTCTAAGATGCATGCTCATAAGTTTTGAGATTTCCAACATCCTGTCAGAACGTGCCTCAATATTCAACCTTTTTAATCGAGACTTGGTACTAGACAGCTGCTATATTGCTCATGCAATTCCTTTTAAGTCACATATAGTGTGCTGGGTGCATTTATGTACATTCATTGCAATTAACAGGTAGTGAACATGTAGATAGATAGGTTGATAAGGGCTGTAAATAAGTCCAGTCTAGTTTTAGGATGTTGAAATTTATTTAATAAGATAATTGAATCGAAATAATTATTCAAGATTGGTTAGGTTTATTTTTTTTTATGAGCTTGAGCTAGCTTGTTTGAAATTTGACTTGAGCTTGGTTCATTTATATGTTATCGAGCTCTCAATTCAAATTTAACTTGAGTTTAGTTTGTTTAAATATTATCAAACTCTCAATTCAAAATTGATTGATTGTTTAAATTTTTTAGCTATTTGATTAGTTATTGAGTTTCATAATTTAAATTTATTTATTTATTTTATTTTATTATTTATTTAACATATTGAAAAAATTTTTATTAATGAATATGGTTCGTGAACATTATTATTTATAAACATTGTTTACGAATATTGTTTATGAACATTAACAAGCTGAACACATATGTGTTCAAACTTATTTATTTAACTTAATGATTTATTCAAACTTATTTATTTAATTAATCTTATATATATATTGATCCTGTCCGAATCAGGAGCCAAGGGACGCTGGGCACGTGGCGCTTCTTGCGGAATCCTCGAATGCTCCGGTGAACCTGCAACAAAACCGAGCCGGGAGGGGTGTCCCGGCGACGGTCCTCCGACGCTCAAGTCAGGCGAGGAATAACAAAAAGGTGGCTCCCAAACTAAGATTTCGCATACCTATGGTGGAGAAATGGAGGCCTTATATAGACCTCTTGAGGAAACCTGGGTGCTCCAGTCAAAGCAACCACATGCCTTTGACCATGCTCAAGTATGGGTCTGTCAGAAGGGTCATGCCCAAATATGGATCTGTCAGAAAGATGTCCATGAGACCATACTGCTACTGTATCAACCATTCCACGATGTGACGGCAAGATCCTCCATCGTGCGATCTTGTGTACAGCCTAATCGTCCGACATGCTTCTGCTGATATCCCATATCCCGAGCCGAGCGGGTTGTCCGCTCGGCCACCTTTGTACCCTCGCCCTTATTCTGGCCGAACGGACAACCCGATCGGCCCTTTGGCAACTGCCGAGCGGACTCCCGCTCGGCCCTTCGATCCTCCTGTCGGCGTCGGAAACCCAAGCCCATGGATGGGTTATTTCTAGCTCCGCTCGGACCTACCAAGCTGCTCGGCGCGGCCATTAACCGCTTAGTCAGCCCTTCATCGGTCCTTAAGTTGAGACCCTTCAGGAAGTGGGTCCCCCATTCTTACCGCCGGATCACTTGCCTTCCCTTCAAGTCTAGTCGAAGGAGGCAGTGAGTCCGACTGACTGGACTATATGTGTCCGAGCGGGTGGTCGCCGCTCTTTCGTAGCCTTCAATATCACTGGAGCCGACCGGCCCTTCTGCCAGATTCAGCCGCTCGGCTCTTTATTTTGGTTGTCTTGTCGCTCCCTGTTGATGTTCGCTTGTCTAGATCTCCTCGAAAATTGTGCAAATCCTCTCCATTAAGTGGGAGCATGCGCGACGTGGGCGCATTAATTACACTCGGTGACAGAGCGCCACGTGTCGATCCTTGTGTGGCGGCGACGTCACATACGATGGGATGCGCCCGTTTGAAATGGATGGCCCGATGGCGTCCTTGTTTCTCGTGACCTGGATCGGACGGTGGAGGTTAACTGGCCTCGGCTGTATAAAGCCTCCGTCCCTTTCTTGGCCGCCTATTCGCTCGCGCGTTGCCTTCTGTTTCATTCCGTTGCTGCGGCTTCCGGCGATCTAGTGTCTGGTTTTAGGCGGCGATCACCTCATCGGTGATTCTTTCCTCCCGTTTTCTTCCCTGTGAGTTTTCTCCCTTCACTTATTAGGTCTTTCCTGCTCATTTCGCCCCTTTCCTTTCCCTTCCTTCGATTTCTTGCTATTTTTTTCGCCTTTCCGAGATGGCAAGTTCCTCCGAACCCGCTGCTAGCGTTCTGGGCCCTTGGTACTTGACCATGGAGAGCCGATTCGATGAGGAGCACGCCCGGCGCCTCGTTCGGACATATGAGCTCCCTGATGACCACGAAATAATCCTAGCCGACTCGACCGACCGGCCACATGACCCGCCGACCGACTCTATTTGTTTCTTTTTAGACCAATTCCAGGGCGGCCTCAGATTTCCTACTCATCCCTTCATTTTGGAAGTTTGTAACTATTTCCGCATCCCGCTCGGCCAGCTTGTGCCGAATTCCTTTAGGTTGCTGAGCGGGATGGTCGTCCTCTTTAAGTTGCACAGTATCCCCCTCGACCCTAAGATATTCCATTTCTTCTTCTACCCCAAACAATCCGAACCAGGCACTTTTATCTTCCAAAGCAGAATAGGCTTTAAATTTTTTGATAACATGCCGACCTCCAACAAGCACTGGAAGGAGTTTTTCTTCTATCTTCGACTTCCCCATCGGCCAGCCTTCCGAACCCAATGGCAGACCGCCGTGCCGGCCCAGCCGGAGCTTGGCAAGTTCAGAAGTAATCCAGCCTATCTTCATGCGGCGAATTGGTTGTCCGGTCAGCGATATAAGATCGACAAATTGCTCTTGCCGGGGGTGCTATATATTTTCGGATTATCTCCCGTTCGGGCGAATCTTCCCTTCCGCATGAGTAAGGACTCTTTACTCTCTTAGTCTTTTTTGTCTAACTGATTTTAATTTCTTTCACTGCAGCTGACGTCATGTGGCGATCCAAGGCTACCACTCACTTGAAATTGAAGTCTGTAGAAATTGAATCGGCCACCAAGAAGGAGCTCGCCGCGCGGGGTTTAATCCCTAGCCGCCCGGCAGGTACAGGAGAAGGAGGGGCACAGTCCGCCCCTGAAACAGAAGCTGCCTCGTCCGATTCTGCGGCGGTTGAGGCGGAAATCGATCCTGTTTCCTCGGCTCCCGCCGAGCTGGGCGTTCCGCATGTCGAGGATCCCCCATTGGAGGTGCGGCGGAAACGTCGAAGAGACCCGAACCTTCCGCCGACCCAGGAGGAGGGACCACAGGCGCCGATCGGCGTGACTTCGCCCGACCGCACGCCATCACAGATCGGGACCCCTATGGCGTCGCCACCAGCACAGCTTTCTGGTTCTCCTCCCCGGACTCGTCGTCGCCTACGACGGTTCGGCGAAACTTCCACTATAGGGGAGTCTTCGGGCCAGGCTACTGCAGCTGCAGAAGCGGCGTCCGGCCATCCGACCATCAAGACCACCCTCCGATTCCCATCGGAGGAATATTTGCTATCCGCCGATCGGCCGTCGAGCCCTGTCCACGAAATAACCTTGACGGGTCCGCTCGCCAAGCTCTTCGAGGACGCCCAGATTCAGGCGGCCCTCATGACGCCCAAGCAGCTCGGCGATAACAATATGCAGCAGGCGACTCAGGTAAACCCATCTTCATTCCCGTGTCATACTATTGTTTGATTCCTGATTATTATTTCCCTTACAGCGCTGGGCTGAACAAATTGCCACTAGCCGTCGGCTAGCCGAGTTAGAGGGCCTTCTGGAAAAACTCCAAGTGTCGGAAGGTTCCACATCCGAGCGGGAGAAACAGGCTCTTGAGGCCGAACAGAAGAAGGCTGCCGACCTGGCTGTTGAGGTAGCTCGGCTAGAGGGCTTGGTGAAGAAACGTGACAAAGAGGTGAAGCGCGCCGGTAGCCGGAAGAGGCAGGCGATCGCTGACCTGGACAGAATGAAAGTGGATGTCCATGCGCTAGGTCAGCGATCCAAGGATCTGGAGGCCCAGCTGAACGCCGAACGGGAGGTCCGTTCGGCCGAACGCACAAAGGCTGAAGCAAACTTGAAGGCCCTCCAAGATTCCTTAACTGCTTCCCGGGCGCTGCTCAAAAAATACCAGGAGGGGGAGCCGAGTCGCCTAGCTGCAGCGCGCCAAGAATACATCCGCTCAGAGCGATTTGGCGAAAAGTTTGGCGGCAACGTCTCCTCAACCTTCCTCGAGGCAGTCAAGGTCACCACAGCGTACTTCAAGAAGGGGGGGCATCTTCCTGCTGACCTTAGCATCCCATCTCCCGAACTGACGGCCATGCTCGACGGCATCCCGGACACCTTTTTTAATTTTGAGGATCCGGAGTGATGTGCGTTATTTAAGCACTTTTTTGTACTTCCTCCGCTCGGCGGATGTGAACTTTTTGTATGTGCCGTACGGCATAATTTTTCTTCTATGGAAACGTTTTCACTTCTTGTCCATAATATTCTCTGGTTTGCTTAACATCAAAGCTTGAAAAATTTTCGCCAGCCGTGCTCTTAAGCTTTCTCCCTCACGCGTCCGATCGGCTCGGCTCATATCCCGCTTGCGTGGAGTCAGCAGATGCCGAGTGTCGGAGGACCAACCTCCCTTCGGGCCTGACTGCTTTAATATTCATAGTTTCCGCAGTTTCTTACTCTGATATTCGTTCCGCTTGTTATATTTATAGCCGGTCGACGCGGCTCTCGATTTTTAAAGCCGGTGCTTGTCGACGCGGTTTTTATAGCCGGTCGGCGCGGCTTTGCGGTTTAACGTCTGGGCTAGACGGCTCGTTCGCTCGGACTATTTATAGACGCCTGCTCGTCTCTCGATATTTATCGTCGGAGCTCGACGGCGCGGTTTTTATAGCCGGTCGGCGCGGCTTTGCGGTTTAACGTCTGGACTAGACGGCTCGTCCGCTCGGACTATTTATAGACGCCGGCTCGTCTCTCGATATTTATCGTCGGAGCTCGACGGCGCGGTTTTTATAGCCGGTCGGCGCGGCTTTGCGGTTTAACGTCTGGGCTAGACGGCTCGTCCGCTCGGACTATTTATAGACGCCGGCTCGTCTCTCGATATTTATCGTCGGAGTTTATAGCCGGTCGGCGCGGCTTTGCGGTTTAACGTCTGGGCTAGACGGCTCGTTCGCTCGGACTATTTATAGACGCCGGCTCGTCTCTCGATATTTATCGTCGGAGCTCGACGGCGCGGTTTTTATAGCCGGTCGGCGCGGCTTTGCGGTTTAACGTCTGGGCTAGACGGCTCGTTCGCTCGGACTATTTATCGGCGCGGCTCTCGATATTTATCGTCGGAGCTCGACGGCGCGGTTTTTATAGCCGGTCGGCGCGGCTTTGCGGTTTAACGTCTGGGCTAGACGGCTCGTTCGCTCGGACTATTTATAGACGCCGGCTCGTCTCTCGATATTTATCGTCGGAGCTCGACGGCGCGGTTTTTATAGCCGGTCGGCGCGGCTCTTGATTTTTAACGACGGTGCTCGTCGATCTTCAAGTGAGACTATATACCCGGCCGAGCGGCTCGGGCCTTCCCATCGAGCGCTTAGCTCGTATATAATCCTCTCCGAGGTAGCCTCGGCTAAAATGTACCTGGCTCGGGGGGCCTTCGATTTCGAGCCCCTGGCTCGGATATAAACCTCCCGGCCGATCGGCTCGGGGGGCCTTCGATTTCGAGCCCCTGGCTCGGATATAAACCTCCCGGCCGATCGGCTCGGGGGGCCTTCTATTTCTAATGATCCGGCCTTATTTTTGCTCTTCTGACTTTCCATTTCTGCATTTTCAGTAATCAGTCGAAAAATGTACACGCGGTAATTTACAGTGATACCCCATTCACCCCGCCCGATAAGGCTGGAGGTGGATCGCGCTCCATGGCCTATCTAGCTGCCGACCGTCTTCATCCTCCAGATAATACGCGCCCGAGCGGAGCTTTTCGATGATTTTGAAAGGGCCTGCCCATGGAGCTTCCAGCTTACCGACGTCGCCAACCGGCTTGACCTTCTTCCAGACAAGATCGCCGACTTGGAATGATCTGGGAATGACGCGTCGGTTGTAGTTTTGTTTCATCCGCTGACGATATGCCATCAGCCGGACGGACGCCTTTGCCCTCTCCTCTTCGACCATATCTAGCTCCATATTTCTCCGCTCGGCATTGCCTTCATCATAGCACTGGATCCGAGCGGACTCGACGCCGACTTCAACCGGAATGACGGCCTCACCGCCGTATACCAAATGGAACGGGGTGGCTCCTGTCCCTTCTTTTGGCGTCGTCCGGATGGCCCACAAGACGCTCGGCACTTCATCTGGCCAACTCCCTCCCACATGGTCGAGCCGAGCGCGCAGAATACGAAGAATTTCCCGGTTGGCGACTTCAGCTTGGCCATTGCTCTGAGGATAGGCTACGGATGTGAAATGTTGCTCAATGCCGTAGCTATTGCACCAATCCTCTAACATCTTCCCTGTGAACTGCCGCCCGTTGTCGGACACTAGTCGGCGAGGGATGCCGAACCGACAAATGATGTGTTGCCAGATGAATTTTTTCACCATTTGTTCAGTAATCTTTGCGAGCGGCTCGGCCTCCACCCACTTGGAGAAGTAATCTACCGCCACTAGTAAAAATTTCCTTTGCCCGGTCGCCATCGGAAATGGACCTACAATATCCATTCCCCACTGATCGAACGGGCATGAGATGGTTGATGCCTTCATCTCCTCTGCCGGTCGGTGGGAGAAGTTGTGATACTTCTGACATGAAAGGCAGGTAGATACTGTCCGAGCGGCGTCTGCTTGCAATGTTGGCCAAAAGTACCCGGCCAAAAGGATCTTCTTGGCCAACGAGCGCCCTCCCGGATGACCGCCGCATGATCCTTGGTGTACTTCCTGAAGGATGTACGCTGAGTCCTCTGAGCTTACACATTTCAGCAAAGGGCGCGAGAAAGCTTTCTTGTACAGCTGATCTCCGATGAGTGTAAACCGACCGGCCCTCTTCCTGAGCAGCTGGGCTTCGTCCCGGTCGGAAGGTATTTTTCCCGATTGGAGGAACTCTATGATTGATGTCCTCCAGTCGCTTGGAAATGAGAGGCCTTCCATCCGATCGACGTGCGCCACCAGCAGTACTTTTTCGATTGGTTGTTGAACAGCGATCGACGTTATAGAACTTGCTAGTTTGGCCAACTCATCGGCTGCCTGGTTCTCCGTTCGGGGAATCTTTTGAATAAGGACCTCTCGGAAAGTGGCTTTGAGTTTTTCAAAGGCTTCAGCGTAGCGCTTAAGCCGAACGCTATTGATTTCAAAGGTACCAGAAAGTTGTTGAGCGGCCAACTGTGAATCGGAATAGAGTGTCACCGCGTGTTGTCGTCCAGCCTCATCCATTGTTTCCGATCGGATGTAGGAGCGTTCCCACAGACGGCGCCATATATTAAATGAATATAAATAAATTCTTACTAAACCAAATACCAAATTTATTCCCGAATGATTGATTTCTAATCATATAATTGCAGCCATATATATATATATATTTTTTTTGTTTTTACCTTTCCTTTTGTTTGTTTGTTTTTTTTAAAGATTTTTCCAGCTTGGATTTGTGGTCTTGTCCAGACAGTTCTTTTATATTACTTCGTAAGGTAAGATGCTGAATCTTCTACTTCCTGGGGAAAATTTCATTTCACTCCCTGTAGTTTACTTGCATTTTCAAAATGCCCTCAAAGTGTTTAATATCGTCAAAATGCCCCTGTAGAATTTGAAATGCTGTATAATTTTATCGCTCAATTACTAACACCATGAAGTAATTGGCACATATTATTTGAGTCACGTAACAGTATTAGTGATCGGAGGATTGGAGGGTAAAATGGCAAAAATAAAATAAAATCAACTCTATGGGGAAATTTGATGATCTTAAAACTCTGAAGGATAGTTCGAAAAAGTGAGTAAACCTCGAGGGGTGAAATGAAACCATATCTCCCACCCAACAGATCTCACATTGTATTAGATTTGCAGCTGGAAGAACAACGCAAAGCTTCAACTTCCCGCTTGAGTTCTACTTGTTGTTGTTCCATTCTAATATTTGATACCTAAGTTGTAACTTACAGACCCAAGAACTATCATATGATATGCCTAAAAAATTCGGAACATGGTCTAAAACTAGCAGGTGAGTAGTACTAGTGGTTCAATAATATTTGGATAGGAATTAGCCGGATTTAAATACATCGAATTTAATTTATTTATCTGTCAAGATCATCCAAACTGATAACTTCATGCTATAGGTGGGGGTTAATTTTTTGCCAAGTGCTGAATGTTGACTGCATATTAGACATTAGCTGATAACCTCATGTTGCCAACAGGGTAGTGCGGTCGATAGAGCTGTCAATTTGGGTTAGATCCGTTGGGTTGCCCCGCCCACCAAATAATTTAAGCGGATTGAGTTTGAATTTTATCAATCCAAGCCCACTACGGGCCGACCTGCCTAGGCCCACGACTCGCACGGGTCGGCCTACGACAGACTTGGGTTGACCCGCGAGTTGAGAAACACATGTGAGCTAAGTTTTATGTTAATTTATTATTTTTTTAGAAATTTGAAATAAAATTAGTACTTTTCATCCCACATAAGTACTCATTTGTGTCCATTGATATTTAAAATATATGTTTATGGATATATTTGTTTGATGAAATCTTTTCGAAGTAAAACGTCGAGGATATGAAATATGTTTTAATTTTTTAAAAAAAATTGATAGGTCCGTGGGTTGGCTCACCAAACCCGCAATCCGTCTTGGATTGGATTGGAAATTTTCCAACCCGTCTAACAGCTCTAGCGGCCGAGCAAGCAGATCAGCGACGTAGTTTTCCTTGAAACATATTCGCTCCACCTCCGGTTGTATTTCGAGATTTTCTTAGGTCGTATGTTTCCCAAGTACAACGGTTAACCGCAATGCGCACCAAACACTGACCCGACCAGTCCGACATTTGGCTTGCGCATACGAGTCAGACTTAGTTCAGTACACTCCGAGCTCTGAATTTGCACCCTCTCTACACCCACATATGAAAGAGAATTTTCCCTATACATTTATTCACATATACGAATTAATGTAAATCAACTAATATACCTTAAAATTTTAAATGTAAAACCAAAATCCTATTTATAATAAAATTTTATATTTCTTCCACCTCTTTTTCATTCACGTATATCCTTCTTCATTCATATATATATATATATATATATATATATATATCCAACAATTTAATCACTGTTTTCTTTGATTATCTATTTTATTCTGAATTACATAAACCAAAGTTTTGAAATGTTTTTTTTTCATATATCAGGAGAATCTGATTGATATATTGAATTGATCTGGCAAATTAGTTCATAAATATTTAATGCCTATTTACTGTTGCACTGTATATGGAACATAGAATAGTTTAGACATGCACTATAATATGAAAATCATTTTGACAAATTATTATTTTTAGGATGTCCTCCTTACAAGTAGGGCGTGACAAGTTTGATTGTGCAAACTGTGTCTTGCGCATACGAGTCGATCGGCTTAGTTCAGTATACTCCGAGCTCTGAATTTACATTTTCTCTGCACCTACGTATGAAAATAATGAAATTTTATATTTCTTCCGCCTCTTCTTCATTCACATATATTCTTCTACATTCATATATATATATATATATATATATATATATATATATATATATATATATATATATATATATATATATATATATATATATATATATATATATCCAACAATTTAATCACAGTTTTCTTTGATTATCTATTTTATTCTGAATTACATAAACCAAAGTTTTGAAATGTTTTTTTTTTCATATATCAGGAGAATCTCATTGATATATTGAATTGATCTGGCAAATTAGTTCATAAATATTTAATGTATATTTACTGTTGCACTGTATATGGAACATAGAATAGTTTAGACCTGCACTATAATATGAAAATCATTTTGACAAATTATTATTTTCAGGATGTCCTCCTTATAAGTAGGGCATGACAAGTTTGACTGTGGAAACTGTGACTAGTTTGACTAATACTCATGTCTCAATCAGCAACTAGGGTTTGTAAGCATGGATGGGTCTGAGTTTGACCAATAATGTAGGGCATGAACTGGTCAATTATTGTGAAATAAAGAGACAATACCCAATCATCCATTAAGTTGAACATTGTTATGAAGCCCACAGTCAAGACAGGAGGCAAAGAAGAGGACAAAATTATAAAAGGTTGGTGTGTTGGCTAGTAGCTAGGAAAGGTCAATCTGATAATATATGGATTAATTAAAAAAAAGTTAAGTAATTGTGTTTTACAAGATGGATAGTAATAAGATGATGGTAATGAAATCCTAAACCCTGAAATAAAAGATTAAAAGTGTTTTGAAATTAATTAGCATTTCTATTATTTTATTGTGTATTTATGTATTTAGATTTAATATTGAGTAAAAAATATCAGATAAGCATCACTATTTTTTTAAATTAAAGCTATTTTAATTTGATTAAAATTGTTGTAACCTTAATTATGATTATAGTTGTTTTAAGGTGGAGCAATTTGATGAAGGTTATTGATATACCAATATTGAAAGAATATTTTTGTATTTTCAGAATACAAAATAAGATTATTTTAATATTTTTTAAAATGTTTTTTTATGATTAAAAATAAAATAAAATGCTTCTATTTGTATGAGGACGAAGTCCGTGCGAGTACAAAGGAATTTTAAAATTATTTGTTTTATTTTATATATTGTCTTTGGGATAAAAAGCCTATGAATAAAGGGCAAAAGCAAAAACAGGCGTTCCTTTTTGCTGCCAAACTACTTTACTTTTTTAGTAAAAAGGCGTCTCTTCCTATTGTTCGTAGCAAATATGAAAATGTAGTTTTTTTTAAAAAAAAAAAATTAAAAAGTAAGGTGGGGCACGATGATGCCTACAAAATTGGACGTCTTCTATTCGGTAAGATTTTATTTCTGTTTCCATGGAGTTACTTAATTAGAGGATATGATAAATTTATTATTAGGAGTATAAGAAGTCAAGCGTAACAAATGAGAAAGATAATATTAAAAATGAGTCGACGGATTCGATGCATCTAAAGAATGAGAAGTTATGGAAGAGTGCACTGGTAGAACGAGGACTGTTGGTGTAGCTTGCACTAATGGTCTAACTAAAGTTTTGATAAATGACAAAGTAAGTTAAGTTATATATTGTTGTGGTCTAACCATTTTACCAAGTGTACAGGAGTTAACCAGATAGGTCAACGGGCCGATCAGATATCTGGCGCGAAGTCTAGATAGGTCAACGGGCCGACTAGATATATGGTGCGAAGTCCAGATAACTCAACGAGCCGACCGAATATCAGGCAAGAAGTCCAAATAGGTCGACGGGCCAACCGAATATTTGGCAAGAAGTCCAGATTAGTCGACAGACTGACTGGATATCTGGCAGGAAGTCCAGTTGGGTCTGCAGATCAGATAACTGGCAAACTGGTAAGTAAATGTAAATCACTCGAGGAGGGTGACTAAGTGAGAACACGTCCCGATTGAGGAGACAGTAGGCGTCGGTCCAAGTTAAGTTTATTTAGGATTCTTAATCTGAGACCTTGATTAATTCCAGGTTTTGAGAGGATAGGAATTAATTATACTCATTATTATAACTATGCTAATTTTGTTTTGTAAGATAAATATTTTAGTTTTTGACTAACATCTTTTTACAGAACAAAAGAGCAAAAAAATCTTCGAATGAATAGTATCCGAAGGCGCCTTCAAGATTGATGGAAGGCACCTTAACACTGTTCATGAAAGACGCCTTCCGTATGATGAACTTTGGACGTCGTCACAAATAAATGTCGGGAAGATCGGATGAGACTTCTCGGGTTGAAGGCGCCTTTAATGAATATAGAAGATGTCTTTCGAGCGCTTTATAAGGATGTTCGCCCAAAGCTTCAAATACAACCTTCTATACGGGCTACTACGCGATAATTTGAGATTCCGACTGCTCCAGGCTCTTGCTGTGACTCTGCTACACCCGATGACTACTCCGAGGACTTCCGATCGAGGCCAGCAGAACAACACCCACACACGAAAGCTCTCACTTCGATCCCTATCTATCGACAACAAAGTTTTCATTGTACTTAAATTCTGCAAACGGAAAGTGTAGTTTGTTATACTTCTCCGATCTTCTTTGTATTTGATTTCCTCTTTCGGTGGTACTCAAAGAGGTTTTTAGTGGATTAATCATTGATAGGTGTGTGGGACCTGGATCTTGGAGTAGGAGTCGTCGAAGGCTTCGAACTAAGTAAACCGACTGTGTTTTCTTGTGTTTGTTATTTTCAATTTCGTAAGTAATTTCCACTACACGCACTCGTATTTTTAAAATGATAAAACAAGTTTTTGAAAATCACGTGATTTACTTCTCCCTCTCATGTGCGTATCGATCCAACAAGAAGGACGTGTGAGCCGGTTCGAGGGATGAGAAGACGAGAATGAAGACTAGTTGAAGAGAAGATCAAAGTTGGGTTTGTGTGAGCTTAACTCTGAATGACCAGAGTATCACTCAAAAGGAAGAACGAGAAAAATTAACCTTTCTTGAATGTTAATTGTTTAAAGCTAATTGATGGAAGGTACCCTCAAGCAGATAACTCTATCTTCTTAGAGGCCCCTTCGAACGACAAACATTAACGAATATTTCATCCCAAGAGGCTATAAAAAGTTCTCCGTGTTAGGAATGAAAATAACAATTTCTATAATCAATTCTTATCTATGTTCATGAGGTGCCAACATTTCTAAGAAGTTTCTCTAGGTACCTACAATAAAAAAGATTCTTTTAGTTTTTTTATTATTTTAAATTAACAACCATTTAAATTATAATTAAGTAAAAAAAATAGCTTTTATTTTATTTTTTATGTTATTATTATTATTTTTATTTATCTAATATTTATGTATTTACTAAGTTCTAAATCAGAGAACTTCGTAACTCCAAGTGTAAATCATTTTTCCTTTCGAATCAGTCTATTAAAAAAAATTGATAATCCCAATGTCCCACAAAAATTTCCTACCAGCCATCAGGGTAAATAGGGAAGCGCACGCGGCAGCCAACTCAGACGCCCAACATCCTTTGATTGCGCTTCCAATTTAGAGAAAAATTCCTGTAAATACGCTATAACTAAGAATCGAATCGTAGATGTCTGAGTCACAATCTGAATGTCTTATTGGGACATCATGCCCCGAAGACGATCTATTATAATCCTTCCAGTCGGTCTATTAGATCCAAGAAAATAATCCTCTTATTTTTGAAATGATCATATAATTTACCTGCTTTTAAATATAATTTAGGAATGGGACGTGATGAACATAAACATTTTTGTAATCAGAATTTTATTGTCCTAATCACTACTCTCTTATCCCCGACGGTGGGAACGCACCTCTATAGTCAGTCAACGGCTAGAAAAGTCGGACGGCACACACTGACCCCACCAGGTATTAATAGACTGCATGGACAATAGATATCGTCCTTTCTTAATCATTTCTCTTTAGAAAACAAAAAAAAAAAAAATCGAAGAACGCGTCGTTTGCTGGTCCACATGGCGCGTACGAGCGAGTCAAGCTGGCACGTTGACTTTGACTCGTGTCACCTCAGACGGATGGAGATTATGAGCGGGCCCCGCCCTTCATTTGCCTATTGAACTCTTGTTTTCATTAATTCTTTGAGCGAATTTAATTGGGTTAATTCCTAATTTAGTCCCTCAATATTTGATGTAGTCTTAATTTCATCCATAATTTTTCAATTGATCAAATTTAATCTTCCAATTTTCGAACATTTTCCCAAATCAATCCTTCCGTCCAAATACTCGTTAAAATAGACGAGAAGACTTGTTTAACCAGTAGACGGATAGACGACCCTCTTCGGCGTCGCCTCAGTCGAGTTCTGCGCCATTGTCATCGTTATTCATCGCCAAAATCTAATTTTACGGTCGAAATTCGATTTTTACTGGAACTCTCTGTTAGTTTACTTGGGAAACAAGGTCAATGGCGTTGGAGGAAGACTTGGTGATGTCGGCGTCGTAGGTGGCCGTGAGGTTGAGGCGGAAAAGGTTGAAGGAGCGCTCGGAGGTCGAGCCGGGCTTCAGATCCTCGTCGTAGAGCACGAAGATGTAGGTGTCCACCAACTACCCGGCGCCATCGACGTTCCGGCGAGGGAGTGCAGGTACGCCACCAGCCCGTCGTTGTACGCTTGGGCGTTCTCCACCGTCGCTCCCCCCCGCCCCCCCCCCTTGTATGGCCACCCGGTCTCCGCCACAACAATCTGCACCTTCGGGAATCCCGCCGCCGTGATGGTCGCCCTCATCGCGTCCACCTACGCGTCGAACATGTTCATGTAGGTCGACCCCGACCCGACGTCGTGCCACCCGGCGTTGGGCTGGAAGAGGCAGAAGGCCAGCGTCTCCGGACTCGGATCACTCTGGTACGCGAAGAAAGGGTAGGAATTGATCATGAAGGGCTTCCGGTGTCCTTTAGGAAGGTGAGGACGCCCTTGAGCGCTGGGAGCACATCGGCGTGGAAGACGCCGAAGGTAGGCGGGGCGGAACTAACGAGCACTGACTTGATCAATAGGTCACTTCCACCGGTTAAACAAGTCTTCCTGTCTATTTTAACGGGGATTTGGTCGAAAGGATCAATTTGAGAAAACGTTCAAAAATTGGAGGATTAAATTTGATCAATTAAAAATGAGAGGTGAAATCAATACCATGTCAAATAATAAGGGACTAAAATGAGAATTACCCCAATTTAATTTTATCCTTCTCATTTTAAATATTGGCAGCGATCTTAGTGATAATTTATGATTAAAATAATATTAAGTGATCATTTTTGGTGTTTAGATAAAAAGTGAAAAGGGTCGTCAAAAGAATATTCTTTTCTAGATATTATTCTCAGTGTTTTCTTTTGCATTTACCCCAGGATATTATACTTAATTTGTCCAATCAGACTGATGTCGGCCTCAAGCTGATATGCACTAGTTTTGATTATACTTTTAGTTAAAATTGTTATATAAATTAGAATTCTTTGGACTTACTATATGTCTTCCTTCTTCGGTTTTAATTTGACCCATTAAGAGATATGTGATAATTTTAAATAAAATTAATATATGTCATTAAACCAGTGTAAATTCACAAATAAGTATTTTTATATATTTTTTTAGTAATTTTGAAGTATCTTCCTTTACTAATTTAGATAAGTTTGGGTTCTATAAGAATTTTGAACAAAATTATTATATGAATTTAAATTCATAAATAAATATTTTTTATGTGTTCCTTAGACTTTTTGGTGTCTTTCTGTATCTTTCCTTTTCATAATTGAGACTATTATAAATTTAAAAATAAGTTTAATTTTTTACTTTTAAATAAAGGTTATTTAAATTTAAGTCTAATTTGAAATGAGGGAGGATCAAGTAAGAATAATTTGAAATGAGAAATAAGAGGAAAGAGGAGGTAATGCAAAGTAGAGAAGTAGAATAACGAAAAAGAGAAAGAAAATGGAAATTTGAGAAGACGGGCAATAGAAGGGGAAAGAAGTAGCTTCGATCGTTCTACAGAGAAGGCTCAGGGTAAAAAAAAAAAGGTTCAAAATAAATTTGGGTCCCAATTATTTAAGGCCCTAATTACATGTCTAAAAAGATAAAAGTAAAAGACAATATCAAAAGATTCTGAAATATGAATTTGGACTCAACTATTCAAGACCCCAATTTCTAGATGAATTTTCTAGATGAATATCATAGCTCAATACATAGAGAAATGATATTCATCTAGAAAATTCTTAAGGATAGACACATAAATGATGGGACCCACAAAAAGTGAAATGGTGGGTCCCATCATTTATGTGTCTATCCTTAAGAATTTTCTAGATGAATATCATAGCTCTAATACATAATACTAAAAAAAAATTTGGACTCTCTCAAATCATGGGCTCAGGGTCATCGCCTAGTGCCACCCTCCTCCAGGGTTGGCCCTGGAAAGAAGGCACTAATAATTATAATAGTAATAATAAGTCTTATTGTATTAGGTGTAATTGATTGTATGAATTGTTTTATTGGTTATATATATATATATATATATATATATATATATATATATATATATATATATATATATAATGTTGAGAGATTATTGGTGCAATCATCGGGTTAAGGTTGATCAGTTTGACTAACCTTTAGTATATTCGAACTTGAGTTTTGATATTTGAACAATGTGTTTTTGGATAATATGTGAGAAAGAAATCAAATATCTCATAAAAGACCGAATACTTGACTGTAACTCAAGGGTTAGGCAAGAGGCAAGTCATAATTGGATGTTAGGTAAGACAAAGTCCTAACTTGAGAGTTAGGCAAAGCAAAATTTAAGTGGGTCAAGGAGAACCACATTTTGCAAAGAAAAAAATCTAAGTAGGTCAGAAGGACTGCACGCTAGCAAAAAAAAAAATTCAAGTGGGTCAACAAGAACCGGACGATGGCAAAGAAAAGTCCAAGTGAGTCTAGAAGGATCACACGTTAGTAAGAGGAAAGTTCTGACTGTAGTTAGACAAAAGAAAATTCTAAGTAGATCAAGAAGAACTGCACTTGGTGATCGGAAGACCAACGGGAAGTTGGCACGAGATGGAAAGTGCAAGTGGGCCAAAGGTTGATCGGACACGGTGATAAAGTTCTACAAGTCATGGTTGATTGGATGTTGGGCAAAAGAACCCTAAACTTGAATCAAGTAAGTTAGGGTTGGGTAATTGATCGACCCTGGTCAAATCGATTGGTCTAATCGATTAGAGCCACTTCAATCGATTAGGAGCTTCATGAAGAGAAATCATGAAAATAATGGCTGAATCAATTAGACCAATTGATTCAACAACTACTAATCGATTGAGTTATTTAATTAGGCAGTGTTTTGTTGCGAGAAGGAAGAATTGATTGCGGTAATTGATTAAGAAGTCTTAGTCGATTGGACTAATCGATTAAGGTATTTTCGTGAGCAAACAGAGAGTTTAAAAATTAATTTGGTAATCGATTAAAGCCCTTTGAATCGATTGAGACGGCTCACCAATCAATTAAGGTTCAGAAAAAAGAGTCATTTTGTAAGTGTTTGAACGGTTGGCTGACGTGATAATCCATTAGGGAAAAGCCTAATCAATTAGAAGTGTCAATTGAATCATAGAATAAGGTTTTCACAAAGCCAGGTTTGAAGGCAATACTCTCACACATCTTGGTCGCTGGTTGGAAGAACAAGTGTTGCTGTATTTTCCACCACCAAAAGACTATTCCAAATAAGAAGAAAGAAAACTAAGCAAAGGTTCATGTTGTAAATGTTAAGAGTTGATAAGTTTTTGTCCGAGTCTTCTGTAGATAAAAGTTTGTCCGGGTTTTTAGTGTTGTCCAAGTTTTTTGATTTAATCGTTTGCTGCGTGGTTGAACGTGGAGTTGAATAGGTTCATTGTAAAAGCCTATATATAGGTTTGGTTTTTTGATATCAAGTGAAGTTGTTTTTCCATTCTGTTTCTTCGTTCTTCTCCTCCTCTAGAGTAACAGTGGTATCAGAGCTTTGCACGAGGAATCATAACACCGGCACCGGCGTCACAAATTGGAGACCAGAGGCGATCGTCAGCGAGCAGACACGAGGAATCATAACACCGGCACTGGGTATCAAAACTTTTAAACAGTTTTTTGCACTTCGACGGTGGTGATTTATTAAATTGCTCCTATTTTGTGTGATAAATTATCTTCTTCAATGGCATTTGAAAATAATTTTGTGCAACCTGCGATTCCACGCTTTGATGGTCACTATGACCATTGGAGCATGCTCATGGAGAATTTTTTAAGGTCCAAAGAATATTGGACGGTTGTGATTTCTGGAGTAGCAGAATCGATAGAAGGTGTTGCGCTAACAGATGCGCAATTGAAAGATCTTAAAGCAAAGAATTATCTTTTCCAAGCTATTGATCGCTCAATCTTGGAAACCATTCTCTGCAAGAATACCGCAAAAGATATCTGGGATTCTATGAAAAAGAAGTACCAAGGTACAACAAGAGCTAAGAGGCAGCAGCTTCAAGCACTTCGTTCAGAGTTTGAAATGCTCCGAATGAAATCAGGAGAATCAGTTGCAGAATATTTTTCAAGAACGATGGCAATCGTCAACAAAATGCGAATCCTTGGCGACAAGACAGAGGATGTTCTCATCATTGAAAAAATTCTTCGATCTATGACACCAAAATTTAATTTTGTTGTCTGCGCCATTGAAGAAGCAAACGATGTAAGTCTACTTTCAATTGATGAATTACAAAGTTCATTATTGGTTCATGAGCAGAAAATCAATCAAAATGAAAAAGAGGAGCAAGCATTGAAGGCTTTATCAGAAAATCACTCTACAAATTATAGAAGTGATAGAGGACGAGGAAGAGGCAGAGGTCGAGGAAGAGGAGGTAGAAATAACAACGATCGTGGAAACCAACAACACAATCAACATCAAGAGAATTATTTTCAAAAAGGAGGGCGTGGAGGTCATTATTCAACGACGAATAGAACAAAGTCAACAGACAAGTCCAATGTTGAATGTTACCGATGTCATAGGTATGGCCATTGTAGATCAGAATGTTATACTAATTTGAAAAGGCAAAATGGAGATCAGACTAACTTTGCAGAAGAAGAAGAAGTGTCTCTTTTGATGGTGTGTCACGAGAAAGAAAAAACACAACGACATGTATGGTATTTGGATACAGGCTGCAGCAATCACATGTCTGGAGAAAAAGATACATTTTCTGACTTGGATGAAACCTTTCGCAGTTCTGTCAAATTTGGCGATAACTCTACAATTTCTGTTATGGGAAAGGGAAAGGTAACCATACAAGCAAAAGGAGATACTACCCATACTATCTCTAATGTTCTTTTTGTGCCAGATTTAAAGACTAATTTGCTTAGTGTGGGTCAGCTACAAGAAAAAGGATATGAAATTGCTATTAAAGAAGGAGTTTGTTGCATTCAAGATGCAAAGTTGGGCTTAATTGCGCAAGTTAACATGACAGCTAATCGTATGTTTCCGCTTTATCTTCATACTACATCTCATTCATGTTTTTTAGCAAAATTTGATGATGAAGCATGGTTATGGCACTTTCGCATGGACATTTAAATTTTAGTGGGTTTAAAACACTAAAACAGAAGAATATGGTAGTCGGTCTCCCTCAAATTACAACTCCTTCTCAAGTTTGTGAAGAATGTGTTGTTAGCAAACAACACCGTAATCAATTCCCACAAGGAAAATCTTGGAGAGCAAAGGCGGCATTGGAGCTTGTGCATTCAGATATTTGCGGGCCAATAACACCACATTCTAATGGAGGTAAAAGATACATAATTACCTTTATTGATGATTACAGTCGCAAAATATGGATTTATTTTTTGCAAGAAAAATCCGAAGCTTTTACTGCTTTCAAAAATTATAAAGTACTTGTCGAGAAAGAAATTGGGAACTCGATTAAAGTTTTGCGTACAGACCGTGGTGGAGAATATAACTCACATGAATTTGCAAATTTCTGTGAGAATCATGGAATCAGAAGGCAACTTACAGCTGCTTACACACCCCAACAGAATGGTATATGCGAGAGGAAGAATCGCACTATTATGAATATGGTGCGAAGCCTTCTGACGACAAGTGGTGTTCCTAAAAATTTTTGGCCAGAAGCAGTTAATTGGAGCATCCATATATTGAATAGAAGTCCCACATTATCTGTTCAAAATATGACACCAGAGGAAGCTTGGAATGGAAGAAAACCAACGGTTGATCATTTTCGGGTTTTTGAATGTATCGCTTATGCCCATATTCCAGATGAAAGGAGAAAGAAGCTAGACAGCAAAGGTGAAAAATGCATTTTTCTTGGTATAAGTAATACATCGAAAGCTTATAGATTATATAATCCTTGCACTAAGAAAATCATTATAAGCCGTGATGTTGTTTTTGATGAAAAAGACACTTGGCCATGGAATCAAAATGGCGTTAAAAAAATTATCCCAGCAGATCTTGATGATAATGAGAAAGTACAACAACCTATGGAGGATGAGCACCATGAGGAAGTCTCTCAAAATATTCCTATAACAGATCAAAGTCCAATGGAAGCAGAATCGCAAAGGCCACAACGTGTTCGAAGAAGACCAGTATGGATGTCTAATTACGAGGTGACTGGAATTGATCAAGGTGATGATCCTCTTACACATTTTGCTTTATTTTCAGATTGTGATCCGACAACCTTTGAAAGTGCTGTCAAAGATGCAAAATGACGTAAGGCGATGGATGATGAAATTGAAGCCATTGAAAGAAACGATACTTGGGAGTTGACTGATCTTCCGAAAGGGCACAAAACCATTGGTGTGAAGTGGGTCTTCAAAACAAAGATAAAAGAAAATGGTGAAGTTGATAAGTATAAGGCGCGTCTGGTAGCTAAGGGATATAAGCAAGAGTATGGGATTGATTATACAGAAGTTTTTGCTCCCGTTGCAAAACATGACACAATTAGATTGGTGATTGCATTAGCGGCACAAAACTCGTGGTCTATTTACCAGTTAGATGTCAAATCGGCATTCTTGCATGGAAACTTGGAGGAACAGGTATTTGTAGAACAACCCCTTGGTTATATTAAGATCGGAAATGAGCATAAAGTATATAGATTAAAGAAAGCTCTCTATGGATTAAAACAAGCTCCACGAGCTTGGTATAGTCGCATTGAGTCTTATTTCTTCAAAGAAGGCTTTCACAAATGTCCATATGAGCACACACTCTTTATTAAAATTGGAGATAAGGGGAAATTGCTCATTGTCTGCCTATATGTAGACGATCTCATATTTACTGGAACTGATGATTTCCTGTTTCAGGAATTTAAGAAATCCATGATGGTTGAATTTGAAATGTCTGATCTTGGAATGATGCATTACTTCATTGGCATGAAAGTAGTGCAATCAACTAAAGGAATCTTTATTTCTCAAAAGAAGTATGTGCAAGAAATTTTGGACAGGTTTCAAATGAAAGATTGCAATCCTGTAAGCACTCCAACTGAGTTTGGCTTGAAGCTAAACAAGGATCATGAAGGGAAGAAGGTGGACAGTACAATTTATAAGCAAATTGTTGGCAGTTTGATGTATTTAACTGCGACAAGGCCAGACATAATGTATTATGTGAGTTTAATAAGTAGATACATGGAGAATCCAACAGAAATACATCTGTTAGCTGCCAAGAGAATCCTTCGTTACCTACAAGGAACTAAAGATTTTGGACTATTCTACAAGAAGGGTGAAAAATTGGAGTTGTTCGGATTTACTGACAGCGATTATGCAGGAGATCAAGATGATAGAAAAAGTACTTCAGGCTATGTATTTATGTTGGGCACATGAGCCGTATCATGGTCTTCTAAGAAGCAACCAATTGTTTCCTTGTCAACTACAGAAGCTGAATTTATTGCTGCAACAGCTTGTGCTTGTCAAGCTATCTGGTTGAGAAAAATTCTTGAAGAGCTTCAGTTCAAACAAGTTGAAGCTACTACAGTTTTTTGTGATAATAATTCAGCAATCAAACTCTCTAAGAATCCTGTGCTACATGGCAGAAGCAAACATATCGATGTGAAGTATTATTTTTTAAGAGATCTCAGCAATGATGGAACAATCAAACTGATTTATTGCCGCAGTGAAGATCAAGTTGCAGATATACAGACCAAGCCTCTCAAAATTGCTACATTTGTGAGGTTACGTGGTCTACTTGGAGTTTGTTCGCGTACTGCTATTATTTTTTCTTAAACTGTTTTCTGCCGACTTCAGTTTAAGGGAGGGTGTTAAGAGTTGATAAGTTTTTGTCCGAGTCTTCTGTAGATAAAAGTTTGTCCGAGTTTTTAGTGTTGTCCGAGTTTTTTGATTTAATCGTTTGCTGCGTGGTTGAACGTGGAGTTGAATAGGTTCATTGTAAAAGCCTATATATAGGTTTGGTTTTTTGATATCAAGTGAAGTTGTTTTTCCATTCTGTTTCTTCGTTCTTCTCCTCCTCTAGAGTAACAGTAAAATCATTTTCAATTTCTTTATAACCTAGTTTGTGTTTTTTGTTTGTATTAGAACGTGTGCGATGTGAGGTTTCTCCACTTCGGATTATATCTAAGAATGAGTGTTTTTTTTATAGTGGAGTGTATGCACTGTGCGGATCTTTAGATAAGTCAACTCAAGGAGATGAATATCAAATAAATTATAATGTTAACGACTAATTCGAATTTTCCACTATAATAAATCATCGATGAATCAATTAGTGTTAATTCACCCTTTTTTTAATTCCCGGAGTGTTCTAATATAAAAGAATGTTATCATACTTTTCTTATGGTGCTTACCTTGTGCACAAAATATATATTTTAATTTTTTTTAAGAACTTACAGTTTAGTTTTTAAGATTTAAGGTTTAAGGTTTAAGGTTTTAATTGTTATATTAAAGTTAAATAAATTTTTAAATATATATGATAGATCAGTGTGACAAGTATATGATGGCATTGTCTATAGTTTATCACTCAAACTATTTTGTATCAATCTCTCTTTAGTCACAGTAGATATATTCCTCATTTTCTTCATACATCACTCTCGAATACGACTCGACTCAAAGTAAGACTGAGTCGACCTCAAATTAAATAGAACATTGACGAATGACAAGATCCATTAGACAACTTGACATGAATAATTTGTATCGATTCATCCATCGCTTCACTTGTTTTGTACCGACATCGTAATTTTCTTCTTCTTCTTCAAAGTAGATGGAGTAGAACCACAATTTTAAAATTGAATATAAACGCATGAAGTCTACCATCGAGAAAAAAATATAAATCTATATTCATCCAATGTGGACCCACTCATTATTTTATTTTATTTTATTTGGGAGAGATTGGTATTTGAATTTTTTATATTAAATGTTCTAGATGCCCATATTTATATATATTGAATTCAGATTTTTTTTTTGATGATTTATTAAATTATGCACTTAAGTTTTTTAAATATTCTAGTCGTGTACTTTATTTTTAAAAATATCTTTCTCCTTTTTATCTTATTTTTCTAAAAGCCAAGTGGCTAATACAACCATAAAATCAAGATTAGACGGTGAATTTATTAGATTATAATATTACAAATATAGTCCATATTAAAAAAAATAGATCCGTTACTTTAATGACCCCCCTACTATCGGCCTCACATATATGAAGGGAGGTTCATGTAAGTACACAGGTCATAGGCGCATGACGGGGTAAACTCCAAGTCGTCAGTTTCTGAGAATCGACCCCTGGCTATTACGCCAGAGATACCATGGGCCCACCGTCTGCGCTACGCCCTGGGGGCAAATATAGTCCATATTAAAAATATATGTGAAAGATAGTAAGCTTTTTAGGTAGAATATGAGAATAAAATCATGAGAGCTTAGATACAAAGTGGATAATATCATATTATTGTGGAGCTATTTAAATTGTTTTCGATGATTCAATTGGTATCGGAGCGAGATCGTGCTTCATCGGACTAACCACCTGAAGAAGCACGAGTCAGAGTCATGATCTAAGATCGAACCATGTGGGTGAAACCTTGAACAGCAAGATGTCTGGCAGTACACAACAAGATGTCTGACAGTATCTTTGACGCTCACGTGGCCAACATCGTCACTGTCGACACCAAGCCAAGACGGGGATAGGGAGGGGCGACTTCATGAGGGATACGAAGATGGACAAGAACTACGTCCAAGATAGTGTGCTCATTAGTAGATCGATAAGGATTTCTAAAGTCCAGCAATTGTAGTAGATTTTACGTAGTTGCTATTAGATGATCTTCTTCTTAAATTACCATCTATATTATTCTAAATTCGAGAATGATTTTTTTTCCAACCCGAGACAATTGATATAGGAGGATTTAAAAATTATTATTATTCTTGGTACTTTTTATTTTTTTAATAATATTTATTTATCTTACTATTTTATTAAGAATCTCTCTCCCATTTACTAACTAATAATAATTATTATTATTATTTTTTATTTTGGTGAAGACCAAAATAAAAGTATGTTAATGTCATTTTTTTCTTTACCGGACTAACCGCCGGAAGAAGCACGAGTCAAAGTCATGATCCAAGATCGAACCATGTGAGTGAAACTTGAACAAAGTAGGGAAAGCATTGAGCAGGGAAACCCTGAGCAGGTCAAGAGTAACCCGATACTTGAGGGGGATCCTGTGGTTTTTTGTTTGAGGTGGGAGGGATTGTTGGGGTTGTAAGGTTAAAAACATAACCCCACATTGAAAATATATGGAAAAGATTATGAGTTTATAAGAAAAAGATATTTTCATTGACATGAGATCTTTTGGATAGAGTCTAAGAGAAAAAGTATAAAAACTTGGTCAGATGAGTTAGACGGGTCTAAATTTGTTGACTAAGTTTAGAAGCGGATTTGAGTGAGTTACGGATTTCAATGAATCTGTCTCGAATCCTTCCTTATTTGTATCTTTATTTTTAAATTTAGCGGATTGATGGATCCAATATGTTATGAATTTGTCAAGTTTTAAACGGGATCGAGACGAGGTGGATTGAAAAATTAAATAGGATGGGTCCAGATTTGAATCTATTTGTTTTTTAAAAGTAGGACGGCTTCTAAATTAACTAAATTCGACTCGAACCCATCTCGTTACAATCCCTACACGTAAAGAGCTCTCAAGCGTAATTTAGGCGAGGCAGACATTTCAGGCATGTTCTTCGAGAGGATAAAATTCAACTTTCCCTTAAAATGCAAAGCCATGCGGTGCCAATGCCATGCCTTCGTTTAGGAGATAATTGGTGGTTACTTTTTGAATAAAAAAAAATTAAAAGGAACTTTCATTTTAAAAAGTAAATATTGGAAAATGTTATTAATCTCATATTTTTATTTGATTGGTCCATTATTAGTAAAAATTCTTAGTTTATTATTATATAATTTTTTTTTTCATAATTTACTATATAGGCATTAGACATTGTCTCTTTCCGAGACATCTCGATATTTTCTAATTCAATTTAAAACCCCTGTTGTTGTTTTCGTCATTGATTGTCGGAATTGATTATATATTTGAAAAATCCACTACCTAAATTTTCTATTAATAGTTTGATATCAAAATCTCAAAATAATATCGTAACCTTGAGACAAACCGTTGGTTCTTGTTTCGCGTCGAAACTACATGCGAACTTGTTTATTGTCGTTGTCTCGTTGATCGCCATACAACCTAGGAGGATGGTTTCTTAGAAGTTTTAAGCTCGATTCCAGTCCTAAATCGAGAATTCGGAAGTTGCTTGAGGGTGAGCAAGTTTTTGACGATAATTTTTTTTTGTCACTTAATATACGGATCCCTAAAATTTAAAATTTAGGATTGTTTCTGGTTCCTTTAGATGTTATCGAACTCTTAATTTAAATTTATTTGATTGTTTGAAAATTTTTCATTTTAAACTTGTTTGATTGGGTATCAAATTGGATGATACAATTTTTTTATTCATTTTAAAAGTTTTATTTATTTATTTAATATGTTGATAAAAATTTTATTGATAAATATTATTTATATATATTAATTAATTGAACACATATATATTTAAATTTATTTATTTAGTTTAATGAATTATTTAAATTTATTTATAAACTTATATTCATTTACCGTCCTACTGATTGTTTAGGATTTTTTTTAAATTAATAAATTAATTTTTAAAAAAACACGTCTAACTTACCTTGACGGTGGGTATTTTGGGAAACTGATTTACTAATTTTAAAAAAAGTAAGCCAAGTGTCTGTTTCGGATATTTTAGAAATGTAGGTGCTAATTCAGTAAAATCCATTCGAATTCTGGACCGGTTCGATTGAACCGGAAAGGTGTTGCTATAATTATTGATTCAACTGTTTCGGAACCGTACATTTTCCTTTAGCCCCCGATTTCCCATCATTTCTCTTCGATGCAGTTTATCGTAACACTGTTCTGCTCATCTGCTGGCGATTTAACCGAGAAAGCGACAAGAAGCTCACCAAATCGCAGCCATGTCGCGATAAAGGGGCCGACACTGATAAGAGCGACGGCTGTCTCCACTCCATCGATAGCAAGCCACCGCTTCCTCCATCCAGATTCACCGAATCCGAGCTCGATCGAGCAGCGAGAAAAATGAGCTCTTTTTTGCTATAGATTTTTGTTTGTTCCGGTTCTTGTTCTTCTTTCGATGCGATTCTAGCTCATTGCAAGTGTTAGGGATGAAGATGTCAACAACTGCGATCTGCTTTGAGCTGTTGTTGTTGGCTAGCTGCTTGCTGTTTTCTAGTGTCTTTCCTGTCGCATTTGGGGCGAAAACTCCCAGGATTCACCCGAATGAGAGTACGCGACCTGTTTGCTTGCTTGTCTCTTGCTCTCTCCTCGGAAGTTTTAATTTTTTTTATTGTTTTGTTTGTAACGGCAGAGAATTTGCTGAAGCGGATTTCTACCAAACTGAACATAGATTGGAACTTCGAGTTGGACCCCTGCAGCAGAATCGGAAACTGGAGTTTTCAGGGAGATAAAAGCGTCGAGAGAAAGGTCGACTGCGACTGCTCCTTCAATAGCAACTCCGTGTGCCACATTGTTAACATGTAATCTTGGCTTCCTTCGTTTAGTTTCTTTGGTTCAGTTTTTTGTTCTCGAGATTAGGGTTTAGGAATGAGGTTTTTTTTGGTTGATGCAGTTCGCTGAAGGCCCAGAATCTTTCGGGCGCCATCCCTAAAGAGTTTGGTAGTCTTCGCTACCTCCAACAATTGTGAGTCCAAGGAGCTCTGTAGTCTGTCCTGTCCAAAGAAAAAAAAGGAGGGGATAAATGGATAGATGTTAGATTGTATGCTTTTCTGATGATTAATTTGGTCTCAGGGATTTGAGTCGCAATGTCCTCAATGGCACCGTTCCTGATGAATGGAAGAATATGCGGCTGCAAGGCTTGTATGTCTACTTATTATTATTATTATTATTATTATTATTATTATTATTATTTATTATCATCATCATCATTTAAAAAAAAAAATCCTGAAATGCGTCTCTTCTTCTTATGTTGATTCTTGAAAAAATATGACCATTTATTGTGTAATAATTAGCTGAAAATTTGCAGGTCCTTAATGGGGAACCGCCTCTCTGGGCCATTTCCGCTTGTCCTCACAAAGATTACCAGTTTAACTAATGTGTATGTTTTCTTGATTCAAGAACATATGCCTCTTGCTTTGCTGGTTCATTTAGTTTGGCGAGGAGAATGGCTGATAATTGCTTTATGCAGAAGCATTGAGAGGGTCTCTTTCATGGGCCACTGCCACCGGACCTCGGAAACCTTGTTCACATGGAGAAATTGTGAGATTTCTCAGATTTCGTTGTTATTTACTTTATCCAGTAGGAAAACACAGTTAATGGCAACTAGTTTATTGTTTTCCTCTGTAAATATGGACTCAGTGTTATATCCTCCAATAACTTCACTGGAGAAATTCCCAGAGAACTTGCTGAGATGACAAACTTAACTGATCTGTGAGTTAAAGTTTCCCTCTGATTTCATGTTAGAGTGAAGCTTGGATCATGTTTCATGTAATTATATTTGATGGTTTTAACATGGGCATCATAAAATTAGGAGGATCTCCAATACCAATTTAACCGGCAGACTACCTGATTTTGTAAAGCTCTTGAAGAAGCTTGAAAAGTTGTAAGACATTTTTTGGTTATATTTGTTTTGAATTCGGGATATTATCTGTGCATGATCCCTAACTGAGTTGTTCTTTAGGCACATTCAAGGATGCCGTTTGGAAGGACCCATACCCTCTGGAATTTCATATTTAACAAGCCTCAATGATCTGTACGAATTTGAATACATTCATCTGGTTTTCTTCTTTTGTGTTGTTTTTTTCTATGTTGCCACGTAACTCTTCTTTGTTGATAATTAGGAGGATTAGTGACTTAAGAGGAAATATTTCATCTGCATTCCCAGATTTGGGAGACATGGAGACATTGAAAACTTTGTGAGAAATTCACTTGAAAGAATCTTAATTTGCTCTCTGTTAGTGGATTATTAAATTTGAGTAATGGCGCTTTGTATGTACAGGATACTAAGGAATTGTTCTATTCGTGGAAATATACCGCCTTACATTGGGGATATGGAGAAGCTTAAAAACTTGTAAGTTTTTTTTTTTGCTTCATCAGGTTTCTAATTATATGCATAAAAAAATGGAGGACTAAAAGATAGTTACAGTTTTTCAAGTTTGGACTATTAGAAAAGTTATGGACATTGAGTAGTTTTGATTGCCAAAGAAAATGAGTTCTTCTATCTTCTTTACTTTTTTCTTTTTAAAATTTACCTTTTTTTTTGGTGATCAGTTATTGTTTTGGTTATTTGTTGACATAATAATGGCTAAAAATGTTGAAGGTTTAGTTAGGCCTAGAAACCCAACATCAAACTTTATCCAATCCTATGAACATGAATCTTAATCCTATTTTTCAGATATCTTGGATTTATTAGTTAACAAGAAGAGGATATTTATGAAGATATTATTAATAGGATAAACAATGATTACTCAAGATGGAGAGGAGCTTATAAAGTTGTGTGATTGACTTACCGCTTAAAGCTTAATGAAAAGCTTATACACTATGGTACAACTTGCTATATTTTATGAATTGCAATGTTGTGTAGTTTAGGAAGTAAAGCTTGAATTATTGAGATGAGAATGCTAAGATAAATGTGTGAAATTACTAGAAAGGATAAAAAAAATACTAGTGTTTGAAAGTAATTAGGTGTAGCTCATTTAGTTGAAGAAATGAAAGAGAATTTGTTAAGATGGTATTAATTTTTATAAAGATGAGTGATAGATTCTATAATTATTAGTGTTGAATTTGAATACTATATAACCAATCCTGATTGGTCAAATATCTGTCATCTTTGTTATCAAGAGATATGTTGATTTGATTTAATTATTTAAAATCCTTGAACTACTAATCACTGTCCTGCAGCTATAGTCTTCATTTCCTTATAACTCCAAACATGAATTTTGTACATTTTTGAATTGTTTTCTGTTCTTATATCCTTGATTTCTGAGAATGATTATCTTTTCATCATGGTTTGTTCCCACTGATTGTGCTTTCTTGATTCAGAGATTTAAGCTTTAACCAATTATCTGGAGAGATCCCAAGCTCCTTTTCGAAGTTGCAAAAAGTGGATTTCATGTATGCTGCAATTGTTCTTGAAAGCTATTTTAATAAAATCGTTTGTAGTTATTGGTTATAAACCACCTTTTTATGTATCTATATTTAGTCCCTGACTGACAATTCCTTATTTTTGTATTGCAGTTATTTGACTGGTAATTTGCTTACTGGTAATATCCCCAGTTGGATCCTGAGCAGAAACAAGAATGCGTAAGTATATGTTCTTTCCATTAGCAGCAGAAATATTCATCATTAAAGATCTGAATATACTTCACTTACATTAAAGTGTGTTTGCTTTTAGCATAGTGGCTAATACAGGGCTTTGTTTATGCTTGATGTATAGATATTACTAAACTTTTCCTCTATGATATTCTTGGAAAATGAGAAGGAGACAAAATTTGTAGAGAGGAGAAAGAACAATTGCAGTGTGAAAGGAAATTTTTACTAATGTATAAAAACTGAAGGTTACATAGAATGACATATGCTTTGCAAATGGTGAACCCTTATCGATAGAGTGGAAGAATCATTTTTACCTTAAATGTCTAACATATTGAAGAGAAACAAAACCCACTATTAGACATGCAAGACCTGATGATGTAATCTAAGAAAAAAAATACAACAATAATCAAGTTTTTATCCAAGTAAGTGGGGTCGGCTATAATACTTTTACCCTATTAGGCTCTATCCTCATCTATATTTGAAGTACAGTCTATTTTATAATTAAATTAATTCTATTCTGTATTACCGTTGCTAACTAGGTCTTCTTTGGTCTTCATTTTCTTTGATTAATGTGCACATTTGTCATAGGAGAGTAGTCATAAGCTATTTGAGGCATCTAAAGTGTTTAGTGAACAGTCAGTTTTTGTTTCCTATAAAGTAAGGTTTGAAAGTCATGCTTGAATTTTGATTTTTGTCTTTTGATTAGAATGATATGTTTTTAGTATCTTACCAGAGTGCCAATGCATGGTGTGGATGGTAAATGAAGTATCATTCCATGCCAAGTTATAGTTTTGGCATTATCTTGTGCTGACATTTGAAACATTTTGACATATATTGAATCATGTTAAGATTAATTAAGACGGGCTTTATTCATCTAATACTCATTTACTTAGTTTATTTACATTTGAAATAAGACTATAATAATTAGATTTTTGATTGAATTAAATTTTATCATATGATACCAGACAAATAATCTATATTTTAAAAAGTGTTAAGTACACTAGGATGAATTTAGATGAGTTTTACTTGGTTAATTGTTCTTCACCTAGATTTTCTATTTTTAATAAGAATATGCCAATTGGTAATTAGATTAAAAATATTTTTATATATTTTTTTACTTCAATACATGTCAACATGAATTCAATACTATTTGTACTTATAATAATTGCATAATCAATTAAATTAGAATTAAAAAAAAAGTTAAAAGAAAAAATATTAGTTAAATTCATCTTGACTTGTGTCATATTGCAAGGTGAGAATGAGATAAGTGTCGGCACAACACAATACTCATTGGCATGATTGGTACTAAAAAATTAATTAACTTTTGATAATTTATCGAAACAATATATTTTGGCCATGCCACCTAGCACATACTAGATTTCAAAATGCTACAAAGTATATGGAGTATATAATCGAGAAATTAAGTTGTCATTTACCATTCTGTGTTGAGGATGATTAGAAAATTTATTTGAATTTGATCAACCATTTATGGGTTTCTATGCACTGATTTATATACTTGCAAATTGAAGGGATGTCTCATTCAATAACTTCACTTTTGGAGGCTCAGGTCCTATGCAATGTCCTCAAGGGAGTGTGTGAGTCTGATTTTGGCTTGCGTATTGCTTCAACCATTTTTTTTAATGATCACCTATAACAAGTTTGTTGTTTTATTCTTTTCAGTAACCTGGCAGAGAGCTACTCACATGCTGCTGACAACGTGTAGGATTTTGAATACTTAGTCAACTTCTGCTCGATAGATCAATTTGGAAGGTTATTCTTTGTTTTATCCATGGTAGTCAGCTTAAATATCTATCGTTTAGTGCAGGAATACAGTCCAGCCATGCTTGAAAAAGAATTTTCCCTGCAGTTCATCCTCCAGTAAGACATGTGCATTCAACTTGGATTCTACTTGACTTCATAATTATATTAGCTCCCTGCTCACCAACTATAATCTTGGTTGAATAAATATTTCACACAACTTTCTACATGATATCAATATAGGGATTACTTAACATTGTATCTGCTCGAGTTAATCTTGTTAAAAGTTCAAGTCAGGAAAGATGTTAGGAAAGTGAATAATTTATATATTTATTTGAACCAACACCCTCACAAATGACACAAGAGTGGTTACCTGTGCTGATTGGTATTGGATTTTAGTAATTTATGATGTGTGCTTTAACCATGCCACCCAATACAATTCAACAACATTTCCAACCATGACTCTGCTCATATTCAAGAACAATCCTTTATAAAATTCACAATGTACCAAGTGTTGAGTTTAAAGGAAGTGGAATGTGAAACTTACATTAACGATCCATAACATATCAAGTTTGTTTTATAATTTATCAGGTTGCAATAGTAGGATCATATTTTTGTTGTTTTTGTTGGATTTTCATCACTTTCAATTACTAATGATCTTTTTGACAGATCAATATTCTTTGCATATCAATTGTGGAGGAAAAGAAGTTACTGTCAATGGAATCAAATATGAAGCTGATACAGAGGAAAGAGGTGCCTCAGAATTGTATCTAAGTACAAACTGGGCATTCAGTAGTACTGGGAACTTCATGGACAATGATATTGATGCTGACAATTATATTGCTAAAAATTTGTCTGAACTTTCCATGCCCAATTCACAGCTGTACACTAGAGCGCGTCTTTCTCCTCTTTCACTCACTTACTATGGTCTTTGTTTAATGAAAGGGTGTTATACAGTAAAACTTCATTTTGCGGAAATAGTTTTCACTGATGACAATACATTTCAAAGCCTTGGAAAGCGTGTATTCAATGTCTTTATTCAGGTCAATAGCTATAACTAATTGCATTCATCTAAAGTTCTTGTAGATCCTACGCAGCAAATTCTTGTCTATTTAATGAATACAGGATAATTTGGTGTTGGAGGATTTCAACATTGAAGATGCTGCCAGAGGATCTGGAAAACCTATTATTAAGAGTTTCAATGCTTCTGTCTCTGATAATACCTTGAAGATCAAATTTTATTGGTCTGGGAAAGGGACAACAGGCATCCCAAGTAGAGGAATCTACGGTCCTCTGATATCAGCCATCTCTGTGACACCTAGTATGTGAATCTTTTTTTTTTTTTTTTTTGGCACAAAGCTAGGGAACATATATTGAATTAGGAAAAATATCTACATCTACACTCAAACACAAAATTGCCTCATAGAAAAACCCACCTATCTACTTCCACTATGTCAATCATTTACAGATTTCTTTTAATTGGATATATTTACATATGTGAATTTGGATTCAAATGTCTTGAATTGACATTCTATGATCTTTTTGTATATTCTTGTTTAGTATGTGAAAGTTATTCATAGGTGCACAATCATCTAATTGGACTATAAGATGGAAAAATAGAATTCAGGATTCCTTACTCAAGAGCTTTGTAGATAACCATTTGCTGTAAATTCTACTTTTCTTTAAGTGCTTCCAACTCCGTCCATAACGAACCAGTTATAGTCGGTCCCAAGCCCCGGATAAAGGAGGAGCGTTGCGTTAGGTTGCCAACCAACGTTAAAATTATGACAAATGTTCAATGAATGGATCCATTAAACTATTATACTAATGCTAGGTTGTTCCTTGGAAGGAACGCGTTGCAGGATTTGACTGTAATGTCTCGGCAAAGATCGCTACATCTCCGGAACTCGGGTGTAGTGCGAAATATGCAAGAGTTCGCGTTGCAGGGTCGAACTGTAACGTATCGACAAGGACCGCTATATCTCTATGAGAACTTGGGTTTAGTGTTAAATAGGTAAGAGTCTTCACACCATAAGTTGGATAAGAACAAATATGATAGGAACACTAATAGTCTAATATTTGAAACATGAAATATAGAAACTCTTACTGGTAAGTCAATGGAGGTAGTAGATACAATGATTAGGAGAATAATTAGTATTTTATGTATATAAAAGACAAAATGGGTAGGCAAGAAGGCAAAAATGATAGAGAACTCGAATTTTAAGTTATGGTACAGGAAAGAGTAAAGCAAGAAATGAAGTGGGTATTGTTGTAGATAGTTCGTTAAAGGATGAAGTTGTAGTAGTTAGAAAAGGGGATAGAATTATAGTCCTTAAGATAATAGTGACGACAGAAACTATGAACATAATTAGTATATATGCACAGTAAGTAGGATTAGGTGAAGCTACCAAATTAAAGTTTTGGGACGACTTAGATGAAGAATTACAAAAATTTCATTTCGTCAAATGAAATGATTTTAATAGGAGGTGATTTAAATGGACATGTCGGAGTAAAAAATGAGGAATATGAGTGGGTACATAGGGGTGGTTTGGAACGAGAAATGAAGAAGGGAAAACTATATTAGATTTTGCGATAGCATATGACCTTATATTAGCTAATATATTTTTTAAGAAAAGAGAAGAACATTTAGTCACGTTCAAAAGTGGAAATAATAAATCGCAAATTGACTTTCTTATGGTTAGGAAAAAGGATAGAAAGATTTGTAAAGATTGTAAGGTCATCTAAAGCTTAACTATCCAACATAGGTTGGTATTGTTGGATATACATCTCAAGCATAGTATGAATAGAAAGAAAATATATATGACTCTTAGAATTAAGTGGTGGAAGTTAAAGGATGGAAAACAAAATATATTTAAAGAGAAGGTAAGAGTACAAGTATTAGGTGAAATATATGGTGACTCTAATACGACATAGGATAAGATGATATCAAAGTTGAAAATAGTAGCTAAAAGTGTACTCGGTGAGTCAAAGGGACATGCATCATTAAAGAATCTTGGTGGTGGAACGAGAAAGTATAAGAGAAAGTGAAGGAAAAACAAGTAGCTTATAAAGAATTATTTATTTGTAAGAATGAGGAAAACTTAAAAAAATATACAATAGCTAAGAAAGAGGCTAAGAAAGTAGTGATTGAAATAAAGAATGAAACTTTTGAACGATTATATCAAAAATTAAATACAAAAGAAGGGGAAAGAGATATTTATAGAATAGCTAAAGTGAGAGAAAGGAAGACAAGAGATCTTATTCAAATAACATGTATTAAAGATGAATGTAATATGGTATTAGGGAATGATGGAGAAATAAAAAGGCGGTGGAAGAGATATTTTCATCAACTTTTTGATGAAGGTTTAGGTGATCAACTTAACTTAGATAATTTAAGTAGGTCAAATGAGTATAAAAATTTAAATTTTATCATAAAATTCAAACTTTAGAAGTAGAACAAGTTTTAAATGAGATGCACAATGGAAAAGCCGTTGGATCATATTATATTCCGATAGAGGTATGAGTGCCTAGGAAAATAAGGTATCGAATGACTTACAAAATTATTTAATATGATATTGATAACGAAAAAAAAATGCTTGATCAATGGAGGGTAAGTATTCTAGTTTCCTTATATAAGAATAAGGGAGGTCCACAAAATTTTACAAACTATAGGGGTATTAAACTAATGAGTCATTCCATGAACTTTTGGAAAAAAGTAATAGAAAAAAGATTAAGGAAGGAGACCACGGTAATCGAAAATTAATTTGGGTTAATGCCGGGAAGGTCGATAATAGAAGCTGTACATCTTCTTAGACAACTAAATGAAAAATATCGGGAGCAAAAACAAGATCTATACATGGTATTCATTGACCCAAGAAAAATTATATGGAGAATTCTATAAAAGAGAGGTGTTAGTATAACATATATTGAACTAATTAAGGATATGTACGAGGATATAACGAATACTTCAGGCAGAGTAACTGAAGCATTTCCAATAAACATAGGATTACATCAAGGATCAATTCTAAATCTCTATCTTTTTACACTAATTATGGACGAACTCACTACACACATTCAAGATATAGTATCGTGATGCATGTTGTTTGCAAATGATATTATTTTGGTAGATGAAACACATGAAGGAGTAAATGCTAAATTAGAATCTTGGTGGGAAATACTAGAAGGAAAATGTTTTAGGTTTAGTAGAATAAAGACAAAATATATGAAATTTAAGTTTAGCAATATTAGACGTAATGAAACAATTGTTAAGATAAGAGATGAAAAGTTGCTCAAAGTCCAGAGCTTTAAATATTTAGGATTATTTTTGTAAAATGATGGAGGGATTGAGAGAAATGTCTTATAGAATACAAATAGGATAGTTGAAATGGAGAAGAGCATTGGGTGTTTTATGTGACCGTAAAGTATCTCTAAAACTTAAAGAAAATTTTTACAAAATCGTAATTAGGCTGCTATGTTATATGGAGCTAAATGTTAGGCTATGACTTGAGCACATGAGCAGAAGATGAGAGTTGCATAGATGAGGATGTTAGGGTGGATGTGTGGACCTACGAGAATAGACAAAATAAGAAATGAGAGCATTAGAGAGAAAATCGGAGTTGTAGCTATTGAGAAAAAACTTCGAGTGACACGTTTAAAATGGTACGGACATATACTTACGACCAATAAATATTCCAGTTAGGCAATGTGAAACTATGACAAACATACATATCAAATGAGGAAGAGGCACACCAAAAAAGATTTGGGTAGTAACAATAAAACAAGATAAAATTTATTTAAGTATAGATGATGATATAGTAGGAGATAGAGCTCAGTGGTGTAAAAGGATCCATATAACCGACTCCACTTAGTGGAATAGAGCTTGATTGTTGTTGTTGTTGTTATTTAAGTGCTTCCATATGATATTTGCTACTCCAGAGATCAATGCATAGACTTAAACATAGCTACTGAAATTTTACTTCTTTCAATGGCATTTTCTTTATTTTATACGCAATTAAATAGTTTTCTTTCTCTCTATAATCATACATGTGAGATTGTTAAATAACTTCACCTGCATTTAATTCATCTTCAGATTTTCAGCCACCACCAGCTATTAAATCTTCCATTAAGAAAAAGCTCCATAGTATTATCATTGCTGTGGTTATCGCTCTGGTGTTTCTAATAGTTCTGTTTACTCTCGGCATTTGGAGGAAGAAGAGACAGAATATCTTGTACAAAGGTAATTGACTTATATTATGTTAAATCCGACTTATATGATGTTTGTGGTCATACTTGTTTCTACTGTTTTATTGATTACCAGAAGATGGCTTATTTTGGAATGAGTGCTTCAGAGTTCTATTTCTTAGCTTCCATTAGTGATAAAATGTGCACTCCTGATTGATGCTTGATTTCTCTTAACTCAGTGTTTTCCATCAGCTCTGCAAGGGCCGATATTAGTCTATTCCCATGTACATCAGCTATTAACCAATCTGTTTATTATTTCCTTAGGAAGAAATAGCTACTTTGCACTAGACTGCTAATATTTATTCTAAGTGTATTTGTCAAGAACCAAAGTGCTACTTCAAAGGAGTTGATGCAGCAACGCTACCTTTGTCTCTGTAGCCAAAGGTAGTGTACATTGTGGTGATTTCATTGTCAGCCTAATTTTCTGGTGTCATGTACATCATGAAGCCACTTAGGTCCAATCATAGAGAGGGGCTTTGTATTGCCTCCTAATGCGACAATCTTTTCTCTCTACTAATTAAAACTTTTCGGCTATAGATCCTGTTCAGCAAGGGATTGTAGGCCACTAAAAACTCAATTCTCACAAGAGTGCCTTGTATTCACAAGAAAGACACCTTTGCTTATTGCTCAATATAGATGTGGGGTGGGTTCCTACCTTTGTTGTTTGCTTCCTAGATGTCCAAACTTTTGTGATGGTTAATGCTTGTGATCCTAAAATGATTATATGTTAAGAATAAAATTCTTTTGGACTATGAAATGCAGCTAGATTGTTAACCTATACCTATACGATTTTGCTTACTTTCAAATAATTTTTTGAATTAAAGCATTTCTAATGCAAGGTTTTTGGAGAGGTTTGTCAAACCAAAAAGCTGAACAAAAAAGCTCAAACCATTGTGAGCATGAGGTTTGAGGTTTTTAGTTCAAGATGATAATCTACAAAATCTAATTCAAGATATGACAAATGAGGAAAAACACGATAGATATAATTAGATGTTAAAAATACCTGGAGCAGAAGATGTCGATGAGTTCATCTTTGTTTCTATGAGAGAAACCTAAACAATAGAGAGGAAAAATAGAGAGGAACTGCTCCTATCACCCGAGTCGACAAAAGTACGTGTTCATCTCAATAGGGCGACAATCCACATTTAAAATAAGGGTTAGGAGTAGGGGTCTCTGCAGAAATTAGGAAATAATGGGCCAAGCCTACCCATTATAGCTAAGCCCAATAGCATCCTATTAATTATGCTAGTCCACATAAATTATCTAACATTCTCCCACTTGGACAACATAATACATTCAGATTAATCAACAATATGTGACCATAATAAGATGCCAAAATAAGTCAACACATAACACGAAAAGGTCCAAAATGGAACTATAAGCATCTTAATAATACAGAAAATCACATTTGAAGGAATAATGATATCATGCATTGTAAGATACTTATATCCTGTGACCCAACAACAAAATAGAATATGGATAAATGGGAAAGCCCAACAAAATGACATGCCAAAATTTGAATAAAATGCTATTTCCCAGTAAAATGACCCAAACATATGCCCAAGATGTCATATAATAACAAAATTGAGACTGGGTCCGAAATGTCTCCACAATACACAATATGCCATCACAATATATATACAACAGTAGTTATTATTTGAGCAATATCTCAATATTGTTCAATGTCTCAAATATTATAAATATGAGGTCATAAGAAAACATAAGCATAAACTCCCACTAACCCAAAATATCAAAAGGCCTTACTACACCCATACGGGTTACATGGTCAACAAAAGCTTTAACAGTTATGCCTTTGGTTAGAGGATCAGCAATATTAAGCTCTGTAGGGATATGCTCGACACGAGTTTTAAACTCTTGAACCTTCTCTCTCACAAACATGAATTTTGTGTCAAAGTGTTTGGTCCGCTTTGAGCTCTTATTTTTGAGAGAAAAACTCACCACGGCAGAGTTATCACAATATATAGTGAGAGGCCTAGAGATACTCTCCACAAAATCAAATTCAGCAATAAAGTTTTTCAACCATATCGCTTGACATGTGGCCTTATAACAAGCTATGTACTCTGCTTCCATGGTTGATGTAGCTGTAAGAGTTTGTTTGACACTTTTCCAAGAGATAGCTCCTCCAGCTAACATGAATATATATCCTGATGTGGACTTATGATCATCTGGGCAACCTCCATAATCAGAATCAGAATAACCTGTTACCTCAAGATGATTTGATCTCCTATATGTGATCATATAATTTTTGGTACCTTTTAGATACCTCAAAATACATTTTACAGCCTGCCAATGTGCCACACCAAGTTTACTCAAGTATCTCCCAAGTACACCCACAACAAAAGCAATATCAGGACGTGTACAAACTTGAGCATACATATGACTGCCAACTGCAGAAGAATATGGAATTTTCTTCATATTCACCATTTCACTTTCAGTTTGAGGACACTGGTCATTAGATAACTTTTCACCCTTTTGAATGGGCGCAGCACAGTGCTTACAAAATTGCATATTGAACCGCTTCAGAATTCTATCAATATACTCTTGTTGAGACAAACCAAGGATACCACGAGATCTATCACGATGAATCTCAATGCCCAAAACAAAAAATGCATTACCAAGGTCCTTCATATCAAAATGAGTTGTAAGAATTTGTTTAGTGTCATTTAGAAAACCAACATCATTACTGGCCAAAAGAATGTCATCAACATAAAGAACAAGAATGATAAATTTTCTTTCACTCTGTTTTAGATAAATGCACTGATCAACTGCATTTTCCTCAAAGCCAAGAGAACTTACAATATGGTCAAACTTCAAGTACCATTGTCTAGAAGCTTGTTTTAAACCATAAATGGATCTTCTTAATTTGCAAACCATGTGCTCTTTACCACTTTCAACAAAATCTTCAGGTTGATCCATATAGACATCCTCAAATAAATCACCATTTAAGAATGCTGTCTTAACATCCATCTGATGAAGCTCTAAATCAAAATGAGCAACTAAAGCCATCACAACACGAAAAGAGTCTTTGGTAGAGACAGGAGAGAACGTCTCTTTATAGTCTATGCCTTCTCTCTGGTTGTACCCTTTAGCAGCAGGTCTGGCTTTGTACCTCTCTATCTCACCTTTAGCATCACGTTTAGTCTTAAAGACCCATTTACAACCTACTGATTTGCAACCTTCGGGTAATACCACTAAATCCCAAACATTATTCTTTTGCATAGAAGCTACTTCATCTTCCATAGCAATCAACCACTGTGAACTATGAGAATCAGAAACGGCTTCATAGAAAGTAATAGGGTCAGAATCCCCAACACTAGTAAACTCATGTTCCTGCAAATAAACAACATAATCCTTAAATCTAGTAGATCCAGTAAGATGTGGGAACGTACTTAGATCGCCTTAATTGAGGCACAACAACATCAGGATTCTGAACATCATGATCAACATGCAGATCAACATTTGCACCAACAGTAGAATTTGTGGTTTCATCATGAGTGAGAACGTCTGGCATAGAATTAGGCAAAAGAGCAATGGGTACAGGAATAGCGACACGCTCTTCTCCAAAGCTAACAACACGTGGCTCCTGAGTTACAATATATTCTGAATCATTTTCAAAATAGACAGCACGATCAGATTCAACAACTCTAGTGGTATGATTAGGACAATAAAATCTAGAACCCCTAGAGCCAACACAATATCCTACAAAGAAATCACTAATCGTCTTAGAATCAAGCTTCTTTATTTCTGGATTGTAGAGCCTAACTTCTGCCTTACAACCCCAGACACGAAAATGTTTTAAAGTAGGTTTTCTCCCTATCATAAGTTCATATGGAGTCCTTGGAACTGACTTACTTGGTACATGATTTAAAATATAAGTTGCTGTCTTTATGGCTTCTCCCCACAGAAAATCAGAAAGAGTTGAATGGCTAAGCATACATCTAACCATCTCTATGAGTGTACGATTTCGCCTTTCAGCAACACCATTTTGCTGCGGAGTCCCAGGCATAGTATACTGTGCCTCAATGCCACAATCTTGTAAAGACTTTGCAAAAGGGCCAGGATTCCTACCAGTTTCAGTATACCTTCCATAAAATTCACCACCTCTGTCAGATCTAACACTCTTAATTTGTGTGCCAAATTTCAACTCAACAGCAGCTTTAAAATTCTTGAAGACATCTAAAGAGTCTGATTTCTCACACAACAAATCAATCCAGCAAAACCTTGAGAAATCATCAATAAAGGTAATAAAATATCTATATCCTCCTAGAGCAATGCGAGTAATTGGCCCACAGATATCTGTATAAATCAACTGCAGTATTCCTTCACTCCTTGCAACTCTATTCTTTCTGACTCCAGCAGTAAGCTTACCCTTTACACAATCAACACAAGTATTGAAATCCGAGAAGTCCACATTATGAAGAATATTCTCCTTGATCAATCTCTCCATCCTTTCTCGGGATATATGTCCCAACCTCTTGTGCCACAACATAGAAGAGTTCTCAATAGCTCTTCCACGCTTTTGCCCAACAACATTATTAATATTGGAATATCGTTGTTCAGTAGAAAGAGGATCAAGAGTTAACATATACATGTTATTCAACTTGACACCATAACCAACAATAACAGATGCAAAATATATGATAACTTTGTTTGAACCAAAATGGAAAGAGTAACCACAATCATCCAAAACAGATATTGAAATCAAATTTCTTCTCATAGAAGGTACACAAACAGTATCTTGCAAAACCAACTCATATCCACCACTTAATTTCAAAACAACTATTCCTATGTGCTCTACTTTGACACTCATTCCATTTCCAACTGCAACAGACACCTCCCCTTCATTTGGCCTTCTCCTGGTTTTGAGCTCCTGCACAGAATTTGCAATATGAATTGTTGTGCCAGAGTCTAACCACCAAGTATGAGAAGGTACATCTACAAGATTAGATTCAAAGCACACTAAAGCGAGACAAATACCTTGCTTTTGCTTCTGCTTCATCTCTAGCCACTTCTTAAACTTAAAACAGTCAGATTGTTTGTGCCCGAACACATCACAAAATTTGCAATTGCCATTAAATCTCTTTTTAACTCTAGATGGTTCACTATCTTCATGAACTACAGAAGGTCCTGATTTATCATTCCATTTTTTCTTGAATTGAGGCTTGTTATTCTTAAAATATTTCTTCTTTTTGTCATTGCTCTTATGACAAACCAACTGAACAACTTGAGCCTTACCCTTCTTCATATTTTGCTCCTCTTGATTAAGAATGGCTACAAGTTCATCAATAGTCCATTCCTCCTTTTGTGCATTATAAGAAGTTTTTAGAATATCAAATTCAGAAGGAAGAGAGTCCAATATTTGCCAGACCAAAAAATCACTTCCCAATTCCACTTTCATGGATTTCAACTTGTTGTACCAATTGGTGAGCTTCATAGCATGCTCACGAACCCCCGACACACCATCATATCTAGTCTTTGTCAGTAATGAAAGATATGAAGCCTTTTCCGTCTTCTCAAATTTCTTGAATTTCTTCTTGCCTACAGACTCAAGAAACTCCTTAGCACTATTCGTCTCAGGGACATTGTCTTTGATGGTCTTATCCACAGTGAACTTCATGGTCATCAGACATACTTTATTAGAATGAACCCATTTTTCATGTTTTGTTATAACAGTAGCGGAAGATTCAGTTGTGGGAACATCAGGCTCATTCTCAGTAAGGGCAGCATCAACATTAGAAATGGCAAGGAATAACTTAACAGAGTCAACCCAGTCCTCATAATTGGTTCCATTCAACTTTGGTAAAGAGTTCATACTCATAGGCAAAGTTGGAATTTAAACATTAATGGGAGATTATTGTCGAGCATATCCAACAAAAGAAATAGAGCTTATGACCACAATAAAGTTATCTCATGCAAATGTAATCCTACCGAAGGGTCCCGAATTACAATGCATAAATTAATTCTCACATCACATAAAATAATTATATTCTTAAAGTTAATATCGAAAGGATATTGAAAACTTTAAAATATAATTACCAATCATTAGAACTATATCAATAAAGACAAACCGATAGGGTAAGTGCATTATTAAAATAATTCCTAATGCCACATTAATAACAATTTTCCAACAATAATATTTTATCATAATCCGTCTCGCGAAGGCGAGCTCACAACTATGAAAAAATTATCAACAACAATACAAAATTGGTCTTAAATTTAAAAGACTTCTTTTAAATTATTCTGTGGACTATTGCAGTTAAAACTGAAGAAGATGGTTCTTCCATCAAGCGCCGTGCTAAATGCGCACGATATAATTTATTTATTTATTTATTTAGTTTTTTTTTTTTTGAAGATTTATAATTATGTTATAATTATAAATACGATGTTGACGAAAGCCATGATATTAAATATTTATTCGATCGTGAATTACTGTTTAATAAACGTTTAAATATTTAATCTGCTGTCAGGAAAATATCAAAAGGGGAATCATATTATTTATATGAATAGATACAAGTGATGTGAAGGCAATCATGTTCTTCACGAAGGTCACGGAGGAACTCGCCCAATGGCCGGAGATGCATCAAATCGCAACGCGATGATTTTCTCCAAATCACAAAATCAATTTAGGGAAAAGAATTGATTGAAGAAGGAAAAACTCATTGTCATATTAGAATTAGTTAACCTGGCTCTGATACCAAATGATAATCTACAAAATCTAATTCAAGATATGACAAATGAGGAAAAACACGATAGATATAATTAGATGTTAAAAATACCTGGAGCAGAAGATGTCGATGAGTTCATCTTTGTTTCTGTGAGAGAAACCTAAACAATAGAGAGGAAAAATAGAGAGGAACTGCTCCTATCACCCGAGTCGACAAAAGTACGTGTTCATCTCAATGGGGCGACAATCCACATTTAAAATAAGGGTTAGGAGTAGGGGTCTCTGCAGAAATTAGGAAATAATGGGCCAAGCCTACCCATTATAGCTAAGCCCAATAGCATCCTATTAATTATGCTAGTCCACATAAATTATCTAACACAAGAACAATAGTGAAAATTCAAACTTGATTTTTTCTTTTGAAAATAAAAATGTGAGTGGAGGCAGTAATTAATTAACAATGAGGTTTGAGGTTTGTAGGGAGGTTTTTTTTATTGTGGAGAGATTAACAAAGTTTTTATGCTTATGATGTGGCATATTGGAAATTACAAAATGCTCATTTAGAGCTTCAACCATTGGAGATGTCCTTAGTTGAATGTTGAGTGCAGCTGAACTTGCTAGAACTATCTTATTAGGGCATCTCTAATCGTTAAAAGTTTGAATGAGCTTTTTTTAGAATTCTAACATGCCATATTAACATTATAAAAATTCATTGAAACATTCCCAATCGTTAAAGCTTTGAGTGAGTTTTTTTTTAATTCTCTCCACATGTAGTTGCATGACTCCATTACATCAATTTCTATACAAATCTACTATTCTCTCCACAATTTAAAAAAAAACTTGCATACAATTTTTTCATTTAATATCTTTATATAGTTTTTATTTGATATTTTAATTAATTATAATCTTTAATTTAATTTATTTATAATTAACAATTAATAAAATAATTAATTTATAATTTTTAATTTAATATAATGTATCATTTTATTTAATATTTAATTATTTTATAAATTAAATTTACTTATAGTCATTTGTATATTTTTTTAACTTATCTCAAATATATTTATTTTTAAAAGAAAAAAATATAATTTTAATTATTACTAATTATTTATAAACTGAAATATTATAATTAGCTCATCAAATAATTTATTTTTAAATTATTTAAAAAGGGTCAATCATGTACATTAATTATTGGCTCCACCTTCAAAAGAAAAAGCAGGTTTAAAAACTCAAACCTATTCTTGAATTAAAAACCCCAAACCTCAACTCCACAATCATAAAAGTTTTTTTAATGAGATTTTTAAATTTTACAAACTTTTGACAAAGCTTGCATTGGAAATGCTCTTATATCCATTTCACAAGTTCATGTTTTGAAAATTGAAGCATTTAATTCTTGCTGGCATGTTGCAATTGTTAGAATTTTTCGGGCCACGAAAACCGCTTTTCGCGTCGCGGAAACCCCGAAACACCCTAGCCAAGGATCTCGTGCAAAGAAAAAAATCCGATTCGAAAAATTCCACGTATTTATATCATGCTTAATACCCGAATATGTTAGATCTACTCCTAGATCTATAGTTTAAAGAAAAACTACCTTTGATGCGTGTCCTACGTTTATCCCGCTCAACCAAGGTTGAAGTTGGATCTAGAGGGCACAAAGTAGAGCCCCTCTATATGTGTCCACACAAGCAATTAGGTGGAGAAGATGACCGAAACAAGGTGTGCTAGCACCTATGTGGTTTTCGGCCAAGAAGAGGAGGAAGAGAGGGAGAGGTTGCCGAGAGCACCAAGGAAGAAGAAGAATAAAAAAAAATTGAATTCAAAATTCAATCAATCCACCATATCATGTGGCCGGCCACATAAATGTCATTAAGTGGGCAATTAATGCTCTTAATTGCCCCCTTAATGTGGCCGGCCAGGAGGTGGCAAGCATGAGGTGGCATGGTGATGTGTAGCATCCCTATTGGTTCTCCCATGCCACCTCATCAAATGTGGTGGCATCCAAGTCAAGTCAATATTAACTTTCAACCTTCCCAATTTGGCCAAAGTCAAACATGACCAAATTAACTCCCTTAATTGATTTATCCAACATTTGGATCATACTTGAGTCTAACTCATAGTCAAGTCAAACTTGTGGATTTAGGTCAAGTCAAACTTGCCTTTTATAGACTTTCCATATTTAGCCAAGTCAAACTTGACTTCATCTTTCCTCTTGGTTCATCATATGAACTAGTCTCCATCTATTGCTCTATGTGTGTGACCCTATAGGTTCTTGTCAACGTTGGCAATGTCCCTAAATCCAATTAGGGACATAAGCAATGAGAGGTATCTAGCAACACATCATTGCTACCCAAGTTACAAGAATGTTGAGATCCAACATCACCAATATGACTAATAATTGTGACTCTCACAATATGTGACATTGTCCTTCTATCCTTGATATCTAGATTGATCTTATATGAGGCATAGACCGTGTCATCCTCCAATCAATCTAAGTGTCTTGAACTCCAAGTAGACTCACTATAATCAAATAAGCGCAATATCACATATTGCCTTATTTGGGCATGGCCATGCACTTAGTGATCTCACTCTATCAAGACTACGATATCACTCCCGTAATATAGGAGGATAGATCCCATCTACATCACTCACATCCCTCCGCATAATTTGTTACATACCCAAGAATCGCCTTTATAGTCCACCCGTTACGGGTGACGTTTGACGAAACCAAAGTACATAACTCCTTACGTAGGGAACCATGGTGACTTCAGTCTAAGGACTAAAGTCATACTAATAGTCACTGAGAAAGTATATGACACTCATATAACGATCCATGATACTTTCTCATGGCGGGTCATTCAGTATACATTCTCCAATGTATACCCATGTGTCAACTTGATATCTCATATCCATGACTTGTGAGATCAAGTCATCATGTTGACCTACATGCTAGTCTCAATGCATTAACATTGTCCTTCTATGTTAATACTTGACTAGGAATAATTAAGTGTAGTGTTCTCTATATCATCTCACTATCGATTCAACTAATCGATTGATATAGATATGAACCTACTACCCTAGGACATTATTATACTTATTTATATAGCACAAATACACACAAGTATAATAATCACAATGCCTTTATTTATATATCAGAAATATATGTACAAGAATATGATACAAAGAGTCCAAAAAGTAACCATCATATGATTGGCTCTAGGGCTCTCACTAACAGCAATGTCATAAGTTCTCTTTGTAGAAATTGATGCTAAAGAAAAGTAGCCGTCTTTATTGATGAATCCAAAAAAAGGATTAATAGAAAATAAAGAGTACAAAGTCTTATATAGAGAATTATCAGAAAACCTAAACCCTAAATTAAAGAGGTAAAAGACTAAATTGCCCTCAAGGTTATAAACAAATAATTCTAATTATATAATCTAACATGCCCCCTCAAACTCACGATGCTATAGCCAGAAGCATTGAGAGTTTGTCAGATAAAAATTGGAAGCGCGAAGCGGAATGAGCCTCGGTAAACATATCAGCTATCTGCAGTGAGGAAGAAACAAAAGACAATGTGATAGTGCCAATCTGTAGATGATGATGAGTGAAATAACAATTTATCTCAATATGCTTCGTTCTCTCATGAAAAACTGTATTGCGCGCAATCTGAATGACACTCTGATTATCACAATGAAGAACAGTAGGTTTCTGAAGAAAAATTCCCATATCTGCAAGCAACCAACGTAGCCAAACAATCTCACAAGTAGTGGTAGCCATGGCACGATACTCAGCTTCTGTGAAAGATCTCGAAATAACATCTTACTTCTTATTTTTCCAAGAGATAAGAGAATCTCCAAGAAAAATGCAGAAGCCAGTGGTCGACTTACGATTCGTAAGATCACCCGCCCAATCAGCATCAGAGTATGCACAGAACTCTAATGAGGAAGTAGAAGGGAATAAGAGACTCTGAAACTGAGTTCCCCGAAGATACCGAAGAATGCGAAGAACAACAGCCCAATGAACTATGGTGGGTGCAGTGACAAATTGACTAACCACATGTACAACATACGCAATATTAAGACGAGTTACAGTGAGATAAACCAAGCTTCCCACAACTATACGATAGAGGTTAGGATCTGGCAAAGGTGAACCATCTGATGGAGAGTATTTAGCATTAGTCTCAAGGGGAGTATCAACTACCCTGTTGTCAGTGAGACGTGCATGCTCAAATAGATCAACTATGTACTTTGATTGAGACAAGAGATAACCTTTAGATGAAGAGACGATCTCAATCCCCAGAAAATAACGCAGTAAACCCAAGTCTTTCATAGTGAAACAACGAGCTAATTCAAATTTCAAAGGCCCAATTCCATCAAAATTATCACAGTAATCATCATATCATCCACATATAAAGATAAAAGTAGACGACCTGCAAGTGTGCACTTGATAAATAAAGCTAAATCATGATTACTGGGATGAAAATCAAGTGAGGTAACCACCGTAGAGAACTTGTCAAACCAAGCACGTGGTGCTTGTTTGAATTCATAGAGAGCTTTGTGAAGCCTGCAAACTTCACCAGATTGGTGAACAACTCCAGGAGGAGGCACCATATACACTTCTTCTTGAAGATCACCATTCAAGAAAGCATTTTTGACATCCATCTAAGATATTTTTCATTGACGAATAGAGGCAACAACAATTAACATACGAATAGTGGTCATTTTAGCAACAAGGGCAAAAGTTTCCTCATAATCCATGTCATACTCTTGAGAGTAACCTTTAGCAACAAGACGAGCTTTGTACCGTTCGATAGAACCATCAGATTTAATTTTGATCTTATAGACCCAACAAGAACCAATGGCACGTTCCCCTGGTGGCAGAGGTACCAAATCTCAAGTATGAGTATAATGCAGAGCAGTTAATTCCTCGTCCATAGTAATCTGTCAAAGAGGATTACTAACAACTTCTCTATAGGACAAATGTTCAGAAAGATGATAAATAGAGGCAACAAAAGAGGCAAAGGAAGTAGAATAACAAGAATAAGCAAAATCAGGTAGTTTAGTAGACTTACGAGGATGTGTAAATCGACGAATAGGATTGTCCGCAATCTCTGGAGGTGAAGGAACAGTCGTAGGAAGGGGAGGTGGAGGTAGAGGAGATGCCTCAAGAATACCAGATTCAGTGAAGCCATCATGTGGAAGAGTAGCCGTGGGGGAGGCTTCGTTGGTGTCGGTACTGAAGGGATCAATGCGAATAAGATCTGCATGAGTCATGTCATGTGATAGAAGAGGTATGGAGAAAAAAGGAATATGCTCAAGAAACACAACATGACGAGAGACATATAATTTTTTACTAACTAGATCCAAACAACGATATCCCTTTTGACTAACACCATAACCAAGGAAGACACACAAAGCAGACTTAGATGACAACTTATCATACTCAACATGTGGTCGGAGAACAAAACAGGTACAACCAAAAACACGTAAAGAGGAATAATCAGGAGCATGACCATATAGTTTTTGAAAAGGAGACAAACCTGAATTGTGAGAAGTTGAAATCCTATTAATTACATGAGTAGCAGTAAGAACTGCTTCTCTCCAAAAAATACTAGGAACCTCTGCAGACAATAAGAATGAACGGACTGTCTCAACAAGATGTCTATGTTTTCTCTCTGCAACCCCATTCTGCCTAGGTGTTTCTTGACATGAGGTTTGATGTACAGTATATTCTGATGCAAGTAAATGAGAAAAATTATTGGAAGTGTATTCGCCTCCCAAAAGAAAATGAAAACACTTGATAACTGCTGAATGTTGAGTTTTGACAAGAGCTTTAAAATTATTGAAAATGGTAAGATAATCAAATCTATGTTTCATAAGATAAACCCAAGTATAACGAATGTAATCATCAATAAAAGAAACATAATATCTTGATCCCCCTTTTGTAGTAACAGGAGAAGACCCCCACACATTAGAATGAACAAGATCAAAAGGATTAGGAGAAAAAGATAGACTTTTATTAAAAGGTAATGTAGAAAATTTTGCCAATTTACAACCACTACAATCTGAAATATCATGACTTTTTAAAGGTCATAATACTCCAGATGAAGCTAAAAATTGTAAATGAGAGGCTGAAACATGACCTAGACGAGTATGCCACAAGTAAAAATTAGAAGAAGAACGACTCAATCGAAAAGATGACAAATCGACACTAGAAGCTGCAACATCTGGTACTTGAAGCTTATCCAAGACATACAGTCCCCCTTGCCTACGACCTATCCCAATCACCTTCTGAGATCGCGGGTCCTGCACATAACAATTGGACGAAGAAAAAGATATTAAATATCCAAACTTAGACAATTGACTAACAGAAACAAGATTAAATGTAAGATTAGGAATATAATAAACATCAGGAAGAGACAAGCAAGTTATAGCAATAGAACCAACACCTAATAAAGGCATTGGAGTATCATTAGCCGTTATAACTGACAAAGATGAATTAGAAGATAAGGAGATAAAAGATGATAAGTTAGGTGACATATGATGAGAGGCTCCAGAATCTAAGATCCATAAAGAAGAAGATATACCTGATGTACCAGAGGATGATAAACCTATATGAGAAGAAGCAAACATGACAAAGGGTTGTGAAGCAAGGAATTGTTGAAACTGCTCAAGCATATAAGGATCTAAAGAGGGGGCAACCACTGCATTACTAGACTGAGATAGTCCATTTGGCGACTGTTGTGGTTGATTACCAGATTTCCATGAAGCATTCTGATGTAGCAATGGTGGCTGTTGAGGTTGTTGTTGCTGATATTGCAGTTGTGGTGGTCGTTTTTACCGCTACGGTAGTTTACCTTTGCTTAACAATAATGGACATTGAGACTTTCAATGTCCTTTTTCTCCGCAATAAGCACACTCATCAATAGAAACCTTCGAAGTCGACCTACTTTGATTATGCGGTATAGACCGCTGTGGTGCTGTAAAAACAAATGGCGTAGATGGTGCAGTAGTCCTTTTATCAACCTGAGACTTAGGACGAATCTCCTCAGCTAGCAATTCATGTACTACTGAATCAACGGAAGGGAGAGGACTACGATGCAAAATTGTTCCACGCAATCCTTCAAAGTCATCATGAAGAGCCATTAAGAATTAGACTAGACGTTGCTCTTCTCTATGAGTGACATAAACTGGGAATGCTCGCAATTCTGAGGATTCTGTAAGTGCTAACTGGTACCATAGTTCCGACATAGCAGAATAAAAATCTTGGATCCCCATATCTTGCTGCCGAAGTGCACGTATATCTGCTTCTAATTGATATTGTTTGGCAAAGTTAGACTGCGTGTATAATCTTGCCAGATGATCCCAAACCTCTTTGGTTGTCTTGTACTTGGCTAACTGAGCACCAATGGAGTGTGAAACAGAATTATTGATCCATGTAATAATCTTCGCATTATCGGTCTCCCAAACATCCAACGACTTTGCATAATCATCAACATTAATGTTCGTAGGTTGAACTCGCACACCTGAAACATATCCTCACATAGATTTTCCTCGCAAAATTTTTTTCATAACATATCCCCAATACGAATAATTCTTTCCATCCAATCGGACACTGATTGATTAAAGCGAATCTTCTGTACGACCACTCATGATGATAGAACAAATTGTGTTCACGAATAACTGAACACCAAACAAAATCAAGTATTGCGAAAACAAAAGAAACCCAATCAAAACTGTACAGTTCAAAAACATGGAGATGAAGGCTCTGATACCATGTAGAAATTGATGCCAAAGAAAAGTAACCGTCTTTATTGATGAATAAAAAAAAAAGGTTAATAGAAAATAAAGAGTACAAAGTCTTATATAGAGAATTATTAGAAAACCGAAACCCTAAATTAAGAAGGTAAAAGACTAAATTGCCCTCAAGCCTATAAACAAATAATTCTAATTATATAATCTAACACTCTTTTTTTAGCAAATCATGCCGTAGGTAGATGACATGACAACTAAGAAAACTATATTAATGAAACAAAGCACTACAAAAGAGTCAAAGCTAAATTTAAATGCAATAAAGATGCAATATTTGTTGGGACCAGTTGGTGAAATGGTTGGATGAGCAAGAGGGGAGTGAATAACCATTGCATCTGCAAATGTAAATTATTTCTAGCGCGACTAAATAAAAATATAAAGAGATACAAGCAAGGTTTAAAATTTCGATCCGTATCGAGGTTTTGGTCTTAGACCGAAACGATACGGTTTTGGTATTATATCGTGCTGTGTCGATATAGTTTTGGTATTTTTTATATTTAAATATAAATGTAGATTAATATTTGATTATTAAATATGTTATATATTTTAAGATGTTGAATTTATATTTTAATATTTTCTTATAAGATAATGCCAATTAATTTTTTATAAAAAACAATTTAAAAAATAAGTAATTTTAAAATTCAAAACTAAATTTAAAATTAAAAAAATAATTATAAAATAATTTAAATTATTTTAATGTATTTGTAAATTTTTAATTTTAAAAAAATTATTTGAAATGTTTAAGAATTATATATTTTTTAATTTTTTAGATTATTTTAAATTTATGTTTAATTTTAAAAGTATTTAAAAAATTTTAAATTATTTTATAAAATATTTATTAAAATTTAAAATTATTTAAAAATTTTGAAATAATTTTTAATATTTTATAATTATTATTAATAATGGTTTATTTATAAAAAATAAAAAATTAACTAAATAAAAAAATTGTGGTTGCAGTGACTCATGGAAACCATCGTTACATCCCTATAAAAGGTTTTAGAAATATATAATATTTTATTAGAATTTTTAGAATTTTAAATTAAATTTTATATATTTTAATAGGATAATTTAATTAGGATTTTAAAAAATATATTTGATTATTTATTTAAATTAGAGAAAATTAGATCATTAAAAAAATAATAACATAACTAAAATAAATAAATAAATAAAAATTTTATTATATATTTTAAAAATTAAAATAAATAAAATATTTAATTAATTAAATAATTTTATTAGGATTTATTTTAAAATTAATTAGATAGTTTATTGTTAGAATTGTCCCCATCTTGCGAATTGTTTTAATTAAAAAAACTTTAATTAAAAAATGGCGTGACTACTACGACCCCTAATCATGGCTACGGGGGTTGCGCGGTCCCTTCCATGCGGCCGTGGGGGTCACCCGGCCTCTCCGAAGCGGCCACGGGGGCCCCCCCCCCCCCCCCCCCCCCCCTACAGTCGTGGTGGTTGCAACGGCCTCCTGCGCGGGTGTCGCAATGCCCCTGCGCGGGCGTCGCAACGCGCCTCTAGCGCCTCTGCGAGCGTCGCAACTGTCACTAGGACCGGTGCTGGTTCGTGCCTGTGCCGTTCAGTGGGCGGAAGGAGATGTTTCGCCTATTTCTACTGGCTTGGCACGAAATCTCAATCCCTCGATATAAACATATTAATCAATAACACGGGCATATAACATGGTTCGGAAATCTTGTTTCTACTCCATGGCCTATGATTTGTTAGTGAGTTACTCCCAGAAAGCCACCCATCTTTAGTGATTCCTTCTTGGTTAACTACTTTTAGTGAAGAAACCTCTTACAACATAAATTACAAGAAAATAGAGGAAGGCTTAAGAGTACAATGGAGAGACTAATAGAATCTAACCAATCTTATTTTCATTTGCCTTCAAGTTTTTATCTTTCCATTTTATAGCCTTCAATCCCTCTTAATTCTTCACTTGTTCAACTGATCTGTTGCCGATTAGTTGCTTAAATCCACCCATTAGTCTACTGCTTCCTTTGATTGCTTTGGCTCAAGTTTGCCAATGGCTACCAGAGTTGACAAAAATCCACTAGTTGTCGATTGGACCATTATAACCCTTATGATATTCAACAATTACAATGCAACTTTATCAGATTAATGACTCTTTTCGACCTTCCCTCTGTACATTAGTTGACTGAATCCTATAATCAATTGATTGATTCCAACTCAATCAATTGCCCAGTCAACTCAGCTAAGAATGGAGATATTTGGTTCACCACCTACCCAACTTGAGTCAACTTCTTAATCGATTCAGCTCTCTAGTCGACTGGAACCTGATTACAATCATCCTAACGATCAAGTCTATCCTAAGTCGAAGACTACCCTTACTCACAAGAGTACAAGTCTCTCAACTTTCACATCTAACCACCAGAGCTTACCTTTCGCATCTGAGTTTGCTGCCAAGGTACACCTGAGTCCTTGATTTGCTCCACATGGCATCCTTCGCGCTCTGCCTACTTAGTTTGTTTTCTCCTCAAATTTCATGAATTTTTTATACTCTTCTTCTGGTCCCTTGAATATTTTATTTCATCCTTTTATGATCTCTATAGACCTTGAGCCATTGAACTGCCAAGTTGGTCGCACCAACTCGTGCTTTAAAGCTGATCCAACACCACCTTAATGTTCCTTGTCCTACAATCCTTTGATCACCTTGCGAAACCTTTTCCTATCTTCATGGACCTTTAAGCCACTTAGCGTGTTGTCCTTGGTCACACCAAGTCTTCATCAATGATCACCATGTCCTCCCTCACCGAATCACAAGTTTTTTAAGCTCCACGTGTGCCCTACTAGTCTCTTCACAACCTAAACACACATAAAATACACAAGAACTAACCTAAACCCTTTACACAAACATCAAAACTCAAGTACCAACAATATTTTGCATGATAAGGAGTAGATATGTATTTTTCCTCCAATAGATTACCTTGATTCATAAATGTTCTTATGCATTTCATAGAACTCGTATACATTCTGTTTTTCTACTAGAACTTGGAGCTCTCGACCTACAAACTGGATGTTTTACCTTACGCCAAATCAAAGCAGCAACAAAGAATTTTGATTCTGCAAATAAGATAGGGGAAGGTGGATTTGGTTCAGTTTACAAGGTAGTATGAAACCTTACTGTAAGAGCATCTGATCATTTCATGTTTCTTGCTTCTGTTTTCTCTACAAATTATCTTGTGAATGTAGGGTTTGTTATCCGATGGTACGATAATTGCTGTTAAGCAGCTTTCATCCAGATCCAAGCAGGGAAACCGTGAGTTCATCAACGAAATAGGCATGGTTTCTGCCTTGCAGCATCCTAATCTTGTGAAGCTTTATGGATGTTGTATGGAAGGCAACCAACTCTTGTTGATTTACGAGTATATGGAGAATAACTGTCTTTCCCGTGCACTATTCGGTAAGCATTCCAAACTCACCACCTACCTTTGACTATAGATCTTAAAGGTTTATGTTGAAGTGAAGAACATAAGAATTATATAGGCAAAGGAGTAAAGCACAAAATAAAGCTGGATTGGTCGACAAGATGCAAGATTTGTATCGGAATAGCCAGAGGACTTGTATATCTTCATGAGGAGTCCAGAATAAGGATTGTACACCGAGACATCAAAGCTAGCAATGTATTGCTAGATGGTGACCTCAATGCCAAGATTTCTGATTTTGGTCTTGCTAAGCTTTATGAGGAAGACCATACTCACATCAGCACTCGAATAGCTGGAACGATGTAAGTAACCACTTTCCACTTTTCGTCTTCTATAAAGCAATTTAACTTTGTACTCGTCATATTTTCCAAAAAATAAGATGGCCCTTTATCCTGAATGGCACCATGATTACAAAGTAATTGTTCTCCAGATAGGAAACTGTTGTCTTAGGATATTCATAAAAAAGTACTATGGTGGATAAGAAATATCTTGGGCTTTATCTTTTTTTTTTTATTTGGTTTTTTCTATTAAAATTCACAAGTTATTGATAGAAGAATCGTTAGTGGTTAACTGTAGAAATTTAGCACAAAGCACAACAACAACAACTACTAAATCTTATCCTATTAGATGGGATCAATTATATGGATTTTTTATGCCATTGAGGACTATTCTCTACTCGTCATCATTTTTATTTAAATAAATTTTATTTTATTTTATTATAGTTAACTAAGTTTGTTTTGGTCTTCTCGTTTGATGTGCACATTTGTTATAGTTTCACTATATGTTTGTACCATCTTAAATATCTCTCTTAGAATTTTCTCTCAATAGGTGTTATCTTGACTTTCTTTTTAATATTTTCATTTCTTATCCTGGCTATGTCCACACATCCACCTTAAAATTCTCATCACTCTAACTCTTATCTTTTGTTTATATGTTCCAGGCATAACCCAACATTTAGCTTTGTAAACATAGTAGATCTAACTATCGATTTGTAAAATTGTAAATTATCCATTCTGTTAAGTAGATTAATGAACTAGGGCACACCTGTAGAAACTCATAAGAACACATTCTGATACAGATAAATGTATTACACAAGAAGAGTTCATACATGGATGTAGAGAATATGATGAGAATTCTTCTATTCTCTCGTTACAAATGCCAATATGCCTGAAGACATAAGCACAGGTTTGTGTTTTTTACTTGGTTCTTGAAACACAAGCAAAACATTTCATTACAACACATGGAACAACCCTAGACGATGAACTCCCTTGTGAAACTTCATAACGATGGTGATGCAGCTGGAGGCTTCCATGATGTGGTGAGGACTGAGGAGCCTCCCCTGAGCACGCAAACCTTCTGCGGCGACAACAACACAACACAAGGCCTTGAAGCTTAGGGATCAATATCCCAATTCTCTTCCTCCTTCACCATTCTTTGTTTTGCATTGACACATCTCCTTTTGACCAAGGACCAAAACCCCCAGCTCAGTACAATATTTTAAACCTAGAATATATCTTAAAGTCTATGCCACAATCTGAACTGTAAATTGGTGTTGTTTTCACAGTTTCATTTTTTGTTATTTGTTTTCAAAAAAAATTTACCAATACGATTCTCTTTTTTCTTCTATAGTAAAGTCCATTCGATTGATGACTTTGTACAACTACCTCTACCATAAGAATCAAATTCTTTAAGAATTCTGTGTATGTTCAGAGGTGATAACATAGCCAATGTACCTTCTGACATAGCCAGCCTTTCTTGCTTTCTTGCAATTCAAGTTCTGGTTAAGCTGAATACAATTTCGATCTACATATCCATTGATTCATTTGGCACGATCATGAATGGGCAATCCTTCAACGACAACTTATTAACATATGTTCTCATACCTCTGGTACAAACCTTTTGATTTATGCAGAGGTTATATGGCTCCTGAATACGCAATGCGAGGTTATTTGACAGATAAAGCCGATGTATACAGTTTTGGCATTGTTGCTCTAGAACTCGTGAGTGGAAAAAGCAACACAAGCTACCGGCCGAAGGATGAATTTGTGAATCTTCTTGACTGGGTAACTTCCAAATTTCAAACTTAAAATCATTGTAGATTCTCAATATGCTTTTCTAAAAGATTTTTTTTGATGACATCTAGGCGTGTGTTCTACACGATAGAGGCAATCTTATGGAACTGGTAGATCCTGATCTTGGATCAGCCTACCCGAAGGACGAGGTGATTCTAATGTTGAATGTGGCTCTTCTGTGCACTAACTCATCGCCCACACTCAGACCGACCATGTCGAAGGTGGTGAGCCTGCTTGAGGGTCAGACCCCTATCCAACCATTTCTCTTGAAAGTCAGTGCATCAGCTAACAGCTTGAGATCCGGAGGGTTTACAAGAACTTTCCGACAGAATTCAGGCGAAAGCCAAAGCCTCATGGTCCATGCTTCGAGTATGGATGCTGCGTCCAATCACTTCGACCCCGAGGATGATGTGAGCTTCCAACTACTCGCAGGATCCATTCACAACACCGAAAGGGACTTGCTCCAGTTTTGACACGACACGAACAGCTAGTTAAACGAGTATCCCTCTGCAATCGAACACTCGAAACCATTATGGATCACTGGTAAGACAGTAAAGTCATCTAATCTCTATTTAAATGACATGATTAGCAAGCTGTAATTACCCAACTACTCTGAAGCTAATGACTTTGAGAAGAAATTTTTCTTCTTCTTTTCCTTATTCTATTTGTTGCTGCCTAAACTGGCGCCTTCTGTTCTCCTTAGGTAATTTTTGCTATGATTATAATATAAATCAAGTCTTATCTCACTAAGTGAGAAAGGCTATATAGAAATTATCCTCTACTGTGTGTGTGAATAAATAAGTTGTTTTCACTAGTTATGAAATGGTTGAGAGAATAAGGAAAAAAACTACAAAATTAAATTATCAATATCTGGAAGTTATTGTAGCAGTTAGTATCATAACTGTTATGTGTATAGATTATCTTTGTACCTTCTTATTTACGCCGCCTAACATTCTTCCAAATTAAGGTTATAAACAAATCAAGTTATGGTTAACTGGAGGTTTGATATACTAAGGGCCTTACACCCTGTGTATATGTAATTTTTTTTCTTAATATTATAATCCAACTTCTAAACTCTAAAGTCGACTGAATTGTCTATGACCTTAGGTAGTTAGCTTAAGAATGTTTTGGTTAACCGTATTTAAACTTATTTATTAAAAATTTTATTCTTATCATTTAAATAAAATGTTCATGTAATATATGAATCTTATATTGTTTTCAATTTTAAACTGTATTATTAACAATATAAGATGTAAAATTTTATATTTTACTATATTTTTATTCTTTGATTAAAAAAATAAAAAGAAAAATTATAATTAATATTTTAAACAAGTTAATATATAAGTTTATTCATTAAGAGCTTTATTTAAGAATAGAATATATATATATATATATATACCATATCAACATTATGTTTTTTTTTAATTATTATTTTTTAAGATTTTAAATTTTAAAAATTCAATATTTCTTTATATAAAATATTAATATATAATATATTCCCTAAACATATTATAATACTCCGTAAATATTTAAATTTATTTTATTTTTAATTTTTTTTTTAACTAAACATTATAAATTCAATGGGAAAGCCTGAATCTTAGAGGTAAAATCTTAAAAAAAAAAAAAATTTACTTAAAAATTATAACTCAATTGGAAACCTGAATCTTAGAAATAAAATCTAGAAAAAAAAATATTTTAATTTTTTAAATTTTAAATTAAAAAAATATATTTCTTTATTACATTCAGACAATCCACCGTAAATATTTAAATTTATTTCATTTTTAATTTTTTTTTAACTAAATACTATAATCCAATTGGAAAGTTTGAAAAGATAAAATCTTAAAAAAGTAAATTAACTGAAAAATTATAACTCAAATAGAAAACGTGAATCCTACAAATAAAATCTTAAAAAAATATATTTTAATTATTTTTTAATTCAAAATTAAAAAAATAAAAAAAACAAAGAAATATACTGTGCGATGCGTACAATCGTGCACTGTAGTGTCACGCAGTTTATCATAATCGTATATATATATATATATATATATATATAACAGTCTATCAATATAATTTATTCTGACCCAAATATTCCATCTTGAAAAGGAAATCTCACCTAACATTTATGGGACTTTTGCATATATAGTTTTCATGTTTTCTTCACCTTTAAGCATAGAAGATCCATCCAGGAGAGTTAAAAAATTCAAAATTCATTTTTTTATGATCTAGAATCCATTTTTTTTCTCTTTATCTATGATTTCCTTGTCAAACTTAAGATTTTATCAAGATTGGAAAAGGGACATTTTAATAATATAATTATAATAAAAAAAAGCCATCAATATCAATAAAATGTAACTGCTACAATGGGTTAAAGCAAACAAGTTCAATCAAAATTACTATATGAAATATTATCATATCAAAATACTTAACTCAATTTTTTTAAAAGTGATTAAAATTATTTTAACTTTTAAAATCACTCCAAAATTATTATAACAATAAATCCAAGCAAATTTATAAAAAAAATATTTTAATATAACAATCTTGATATATAATAATCTTTATCCAATTATAGGCATCCCATTAATTCTCCAGGTAGACAGATATAATTAACATTAATAGGCTATCAAGAAAGGAAATATCTTAATATCTTCTTTATTTAAAAATAGAGATTATGAAATTAGTGAAAATACTTCAATTCCTACTACAATAGAAAATCAATCTAGTGAGTCTTCTCATTCCTAGCATCCAACTTCCTTCAATTTCTTCTCATAGCGAAGACCATCGATCATCTTATCCTTTGCTTATATTGAACAAGATGTGGGAAAAAGAAAATAAATATGTGAATATCATATTAATATACCAAATGAGATAAGACATTTATATCTAAAAATGTGGTCTTATCAACTAGATATATTTGAGTATCATACTATAAAATTTAGAAGTCAAAATTGTTAGTTAAAAAAAATGATTCCAGAAATTTCATTGGTTGAAGTATTTATCTTCAACAAATAATGCATATTGTTTCCTTTTTCTGAATGATATTAATTCATATAATATCTCAGTATTAGTCAATAAAGGATTTGACAATTAGAAAAGGATAAACTAAGAAAAAATATGTACATTTATTGGCCATAATGGTTTTGCAGCTTTTTCGCTTTATACTATGCGTGAGAGAAGAGCTGAAAATTTGATGAGACTCTTTCAACATATTGATGCATATAATGCATGTTCAAGCTAAAGAGAAAAAGAGAAAAATTATTTGCATTTGAAAACCTCAATTGTCATTGTTCGTTGGCTAGCACTTCAAGATTGTACCTTTAGGGTGCGTTTGGTTCGGAGGTTATTCTTAATAATCTTGGTTATCCATCCAAGGTTATCAACAAAAACCTTGTTTGGTTTAGGTATTCGATGATTCCCGAGTAATGTTCCATGTCCGACATGTCAGCAAAATGGTCATGCAGTCCGGAATCGGAAAACTTCAGAAAACTAAGGAGCGTTTGGTACGCGCGTTTTCCATTTTCATTTTCTGGAAAATGCGCGTTTTCTGAAAAACGGTGTTTGGTTTGCGTTTTCCGCGTGCGTTTTCTAAAAAATTGACTATCGTTTTCTAGAAAAACAGAGAATGACAAAAAGTCGTTTTCTGTTTTCTAGAAAACGCGCGTTTTCTAGAAAATGAAAATGAAAACGGTGCAAACCAAACGCACCCTAAGATTTTTCTTGATTCTGAGGTTAACGGATTTTTTTTTACCAAAAATACCCTCCGATAAAAAAAACATGGAAAAAAGAGAAAAAATGTAAAATAAAAAATTAAAAAAATATTTAAAAAATTTTAAAAATTTTAAAAATAAATATAAAAAATATAAATTTTAAAAATAAAAAATTTAAATTTTAAAAAATTAAAAATTTTAAAAATTTAAAAAAAATTAAAAAATTAAATTTTTTTTTAAAAATTTAAAAAAATTTAAAAAAAAATTAAAAATTTTAAAAAATGTAAAAAATTAAAAAAAATAAAATAAAAAATTAAAAAAAAATAAAATTAAAAATAAAAAATTAAAAAAATTAAAAAATAAAATAAATAAATAAAAACTAAAATTTTAAAAAAATGAAAAAAATATCAATATAAATATAAATAATATAAAAATATATAAAAACATTAAAAAAAAATAAAAAAACACATAAAAAGTAAAAAAAATATACAAGAAAAAGAAAAGTAAAAAAACATAAAAAAATAAATAATAATAATAATAATAATATTATGTATAGTTGATTTTGTAACTGAGGGTAATACGGTAAAATATTAAACTAAGGTATTCATTAAAACCTTCAAACAAATAAGTTTTTGTTGCATTACCTAGTTGAACCAAACAACATTTGGTTATGTTTTATTCCCCATAACCTTGGTTATGTGATTACCTGGTAATCACATAACCAAGGTTATGCATAATAACTTGAACCAAACGCACCCTTAGAGGTAATGATGAATCTCTATTTGCATTTAATTATGGGAATTTTCTTGAATTGGTGAAAGCTTTTGCAAAAATGAGTACGAAAATTGATAAAGTTGTACTTTGAGAATGTTTTAAAAATTGCCCAATATATCGCTCCAAAAAATTCAAAAAGAAATTTTACATACTATGATCAATAGAATACGACAAATGGTTCGTGAAGAAGTTGAAGATAAATTCTTTTGTATTCATGTTGATGAAGCATGAGATATATCTAAACTAGAGAAAATGGTCATTATCTTGAGGTTTGTGAATAATCATGGGATTTTGACAAAAAAAAATTTTACCATCAAAAGTGTTAGTGACAGTAACTCATTGAATCTGAAAAAAAAAATATCAAATGTTCTTATTTGTCATGACCTACAAGTTAAGAAAATCATAAACCAAGGATATGATGGTGTTAACAATATGCGTGGCACATGAAATAAACTTCTATGCCTATTGTTTTGCCTATTGATTACAACTAACATTGATTTCTGCAATCAAGAATGTCAATATTATTTGAGAATTTTTTTTTTCTCATTTAGACAATAATGTCAATATTGTCACTTCTTCTACTAAGCACATCGCTGAGTTACATACTATACAAATTAAGAAATGAAATCAAATATATGTTGACAATTGAAGAACATGATTATAAAAATAAGGTCAATTAGATTAGTAATTTGTACTGGCAAAAGCTACTCGTTGAAATTCTCACTATGCTTGGGTGAGTGCCATAGTAAGCATGAAATAACTCTTGACTGTTGAAGTTATGGAATCGAGCGGTCAGCTTTCATTGACCGAGTGAGTTGGACGAATTGAGAGGAATGGTCTAGCTGGGCGTGGGTCGACAAGCTAACAAGAGAAAAGTCAAGTTATAAGTTGTTTTCACTAGTTCCATGGAATGGTTGAGAGAATAAGGAAAAAAACTACAAAATTATCAATATTTGAAAGTTATTGTAGCAGTTACTATCATAGATTATCTTTGCAAACTCTTCATGTACAAGGAAGGGTTTGGGCATTTCACAACCATCCAATGGTCGAAGTTTCGTACAACATAACGTTGAGCTTACACTCTTTGTACCTTCTTATTTACGCCGCCTAACATCTCCTCCGTGTTGACCTATGGACGAATTGGCGGAGGTGCTGGGGGCGAGCGAATCGCCCTTTGTCACATTTACGCCGCCTAACATTCTTCCATGATTAAGGTTATAAACAAATCAAGTTGTGGTTAATTAGAGGTTTGATATACTAAGGACCTTACACCTTGTGTATATGTAAATTTTTTTTTGACAATTTACCAAAGGACGTTGCTTGGATATTGTATTTATCAAAAAGTGGATCGTAGGTTGGTATTTACCAAAAGCGTTGCTTGGATATTGTATTCACCTTCCCCCTAAGATATAGTTATGATTGGGATGGTGGTCGGAGGTCTCCGACGATGTGCTAGAGATGACGAGTAAGATACGGGGATAGAAAAAATTGAAGACAGAGAATCCGACTCTAATTACTTCTTCCCTTGCCTGACAGTACAACTTCTTTCAAATGGTCTTTATATTTTTTTTTAATTTAATTTTTTTAAAACAATTTTATTTATGATTTCTTATCAAATTTTTATATATAGGAATTTTTATTTTTATTTTAGATTTAATCAATTTTGTTTTTATTTTGATTTAATTTTAAATTATTTTTATTAATTTCATATATATATAATCTACTATTAAAAAAATACAAATATATAATAAAAATATTCAAAAAAATAAAACTGATAAAAAATAATCTTTTGTTTTATTTTATTTTTTTTTAACACTAACTGATAAAAAGAAATAAAAAGTATATTTGAAGGTGTGACTGGGAGGAGTTCAAATCCTCTGTCCCCAAATTTCTCTGTCTCCGTGTCTCCTTATCGATCGGACGGATCAGATTACATCTCAAGGATACCTTGCACATCATGAGGATATTGCACACATCTTAAAGATGCTATAATACCTTGAGATGTAATCTGATTCGTCCAATTAACAAGAGACACGGAGATAAAAAAATTTAGAGACAGAAAATTAGAACTGAACTGGGAGGAAAAAGCGTCAGGGGGAAATTAGGTCTCATAAATATTAAAGCAAATTGCTTTTCCCCCCCCGGTCAACGCGCACTCCCTCCACTTCCCCTCTCTCCCCCGCCAAAAAGACGCATGTAACCTTAACCTCCTTTTTGTTGTTTTTTTTTTTCTGATTTTATTTTTAATTTTTTTTAACTCATACTTATATATTCATACTTATATATTTTTAATTTTTAATTTTTAATTAATTTTAATTTTTAATTTTTAATTTTTAATTAATTTTTTTTATTCATACTTATATATTTTAATTTTTTTTTATTTCATTTTTAAAATTAATTTTATTTTTAATTTTTTTCATTCATACTTATATATTTTAAAATTTTTATTTAGTTTATATATTTTAAAATTTTTATTTAGTTTAAATTTTTAATCAATTTTATTTATTATTTTTCATTAATATTTATATATATTTTTAATTTTATTTAATTTTATTTAGTTTTATTTTTAAATTAATTTTGTTTATTATTTTTTCATTAATACTTATATTTTTTTAATTTTTTTTTAGTTTTATTTTTAATTAATTTTGTTTATTATTTTTTCATTAATACTTATATTTTTTTAATTTTATTTCTTTAATCAATTTTGTTTATTATTTTTTTTATCAAATTTATTAAAATTTTTTATTTTATATAATTTTTAAATTACATTTCTAATTTGACACTTAAATTACCCGCATCCAACTATTAACACATATCATAATCTTCTCTCCCTTTAAATCATCCCTCCCTTCAACCATTGACATATAATACATGTCAGAATCTCTCACCCTCTTTAAATTACCCATCATCCAACCATTGACACCTGTCAAAACACTCCCTCCATTTAAATTCGTCATTCTTCAACCATTGACACCTGTCAAAACACCCCCTTCCTTTAAATTACCCCTCTTCAATGTTTGACATATGTCAGAACCTCCCCTCCCTTTAAATTACCCCACTTCTAACCCTTGACACATGTCAAAATCTTTTATCCCTTTAAATGACCCCCCT